>NC_061820.1:15832526-15835026 GCF_019202785.1 Penaeus chinensis
ATAGCAATCCTTTCCTTTCAGTAGAAAAGAAAGAGAGGGAAAGGTAAAGGGCGAGACAGAGATAGATAGAAAGACAAACAAACAGAGACAGACAGAGAGAGAGAGAGAGAGAGAGAGAGAGAGAGAGAGAGAGAGAGAGAGAAGAGAGAAAGAGAGAGAGAGAGAGAGAGAGAGAGAGAGAGAGAGAGAAAGAGAGAGAGAGAGAGAGAGAGAGAGAGAGAGAGAGAGAGAGAGAGAGAGAGAGAGAGAGAGAGAGAGAGAGAGAGAGAGAGAGAGAGAGAGAGAGAGAGAGAGAGAGAGAGAGAGAGAGAGTTCAAATTTAAATTCAAACACTTTATTCCATTAATTACAATGGGTATTACATTTACAGATATGTTTACATTATGTAATAGGATGTTATATACATAGATACTATACAATGTTTGTTTAACTAGATTAGATAGAACATTAATATCCCAGATAACTGAAATTTCGTACTTGGCTTGATGTTCAAACGCCTGATGTCATTGATATTTCAGTAGATGTTCTTTCACTTTTGTTTTCATTTTTTTTTTTTTTTTTTTTTTTTTTTTGGTTGGAGATGTTTCTAATATTTTCTGGTAGTTGGTTCCAGATCACCAGTCCTCGGATTTTCATATTTCTTGACCCGGTTTCTGTATTCGATCTTTTGATATATAAAGCTACGGTTAGACTGCCCATAGATTTCGTTGGAATCCAATGATTATCAGTGGGTTGGAGCCCATCCACCCATTCGTTTTGGTAAAACTACGAAAAGAACCATCGGCCCAGTCCACTGGATCGCGGCACCAAAACAAATCGTGTATGGATAATATGGATGCTTTATATTCCAAAGGACATCTTCTTGACTCACTTTCTCTATAAGAGAGGTAATTGCCTCCGAATTCCACATTCTTATGACGAGAAGACGTTCTTCCTCTTCGAAAAAGGTGCGCGATTGTTTATGTTCGTCGGTCAAATGAGGATACAAGATATATTGCATTTTTTTTGTTTGATTTTTTTGAATAATAATTCATATAAGTATATCTATGATAATTTACAATTATGATTATTAATTATAGATTACTTATATATATATAATAATAATACTGCATAAAATATATAATTAGACTAATACCAGGTATACTATAGACTCTCAACGAATATGATTTTTCCACTGGTCCATCGACAGACGATGGGGTGCCCATCGTTTCGGACGAGTGGACAAAAAAACAGTGGAATAAACCCATCGATGGGCAAATCCCACTCAAAATGATTGGATTTGATGAATCGATGGGCAGTGTAACCACGCCTTAAGGAGTTATTTTGCCTTGTAAGGACACCTGTTATGTTACCTGTTGTTTGTATAGGTAATAGCCAATTTGGGTAATTTCCTTGTATTATTTTATGGATCAGAATACACGTGTCATATTTGTGTTTCTGTTGTACTTTTAGCTATTTTAGTTTGTTTATATGTGGTGTGATGTGGTCATATTTATTTACATTTCCCAGTGCTACTCTTGCCGCGAAGTTCTGCAGTTTCTGTGTCCTTTGTATTTGTGTTTTGTTTGTGGAGCCCCATATGTTTAGACAGTAATTAAGGATACTAAGTGCTAGTGTTTATATAACAGCAATTCTTGTTTCTGTGGGTATTTTATTTTTTATATGATTCAAGTATATCAGTGTGCCCATTACTTTTCTGTAGATGTGATCAATGTGTATCTCGAATGTCATGTATCTGTCTACGTGTACCCCTAGGTTTTTTACTGTTGTGTTGGGTTTGATGTAGCAACCTTGGAAATCTATAACTGTATCTGTGGGTATGTTTGCTATGTTCTGACGGCTGCCTATGACAATACATCGTGTTTTTTGTGGATTTAGTTTCAGGCCATTCATATCGAAGTATTTTTTTGTTTCTGTTTGGGTCTGTTTAGTCTTTTCTATCAATTCATTTAGATTGTTTACAAAGGCAGCGTGAAGAAAATGAGAGTCGTCGGCGTACTGAACAAGAAGAAATTGATGACAAATCATTTATGAATATAGTAAATAAGATTGGACCAAGGATTGAGCCTTGTGAAACACCGAACGAAACTGATTGCATTGATAATACTGTTTCATAAATTCTGACTGAGTTCTCGCGGACAGTTAACTTGACATTGACATTGTGTTTACGTATCCGAACACGTTGCGTAATACTTTGGTTAAGCACAATGCGACTAGCGGTGCTCTTGGGACTTCTCCCGGTATTTACACTATACCCTGTAAGGATTGCCCCAAGTTTTACATAGGCGAGACCGGTAGAGCCTTTGAGAAAAGAACCAATGAACATAAACGAGATGTTAGATATGCCAGAGATTCAAACGCGTGTTTCGTTCATTTGCGTGATGAAGGTCACCGGCTTAACTGGAAAAACGCTAAATTAATTCATAAACCAGCTAATTCGTACGATAGGAAAATGTTAGAATCTCTATTAATTAGAAAAAATCCTAACTTTAACTTGAGT
>NC_061820.1:15873561-15876061 GCF_019202785.1 Penaeus chinensis
ATGTATCGGATGGGTTCGGAGGTAGAGGGAATGGGGAAGAGGTACTTGTGACATGAAGATACACAGTGTATCCAGTAGGAGTGAAGGGATAGAGGGGATGGTGGAGGTTTAATATAGGTGGGCTGGAGTCCGGTGGGAAATTGTATTGTTGTATGGGGTAGTGATAATTGGCTGTTAGTGAGAATTATGGAGTAGGAGGAGGATGGATATCCGGCAGTCAACTTAAGAGTGTTGAGGGAGCGGGCGTTAGTAGAATTTGAAGTGGATGAGGTTTTTAAGTTTGGTGACTCGATTATTTATTCTGGATATCTTCAAGAGTTCTGTATGAGTTGGTTTGGGGAGTTATGTGAGATAAAGGTTTTCCTTGTGAGGGGGGAAGAGAAGTCTGGTTGTCTGAAAGAATAGGGGTAAATTAAGGTGGTGGAAATTGTGGGTAAGGGAAGATGGGGGTGGAACGTTGTATTCATCTGCTGCGGGTATGCGAGGAGTGAGAGTGGATGGGTTTTGGGGCAGTAGTAGAGATTGGAGTGTCTGGATTTAGGAATTGCAAAATAATATTTGACCTGAGGAAGTAGGAGGTGAGAAGAGGGTGAATTTAGATGGAGGGGGGTTATGTTTAGGAGAGGAGCAGGGGCTAGGGGTATGGGTAGTGAGCGACATACAAGAGTAGGGGGTAGGAGAAAAACCTCGACGTACGAGCTCCTGTCTGGCCTTCACGTAATAGTGAGTCAAGTCGAATCTGAGAGTTTTGCTACCGTCAGCCCAAATTTGCAGGTGGGGCCAGCCGCTATAAAATACATTATGGGGGCCGCCACAGTTTTGCAACACGTGCAAGAATAGTGCAGAGCCATTATGATCGAGTATGGCCAGGTTGGGCACATAGCGGGCATCTGGCTGTTGAATGAATGCGTTTAGCTTGGGTGTCCTAAACGCCAACAAATTTGGCACTGACGAGGAGAGGTTGATATGACCCGGACATGATAGGGATTCCCCACCTATGTAAACATACAGGAATGTCAATGGTCTACGGAAAGTAATTTTTGGCAATGTTAATGGATTTCTTACGATTTTCCTACCTGGGAGGAATGGAGTAGCATTGTACATTAGTTGCATCATAGTCTGTGCTACAGGCGAGTAAGTCCTCCTCCACCAATCCTGACCATTCATTGTCATAGATTGTCAATCTGTTGGGGAGATAGAGACAGTATACCGGTGCAAGTAATGAGGTTTGGATTAGGTTCAGTAGGTATGGGATACCACATAGAATCAGTTAGTTTTGTTAATGCTATATCTTGGTTTTTCAGTTGTTACATGACGAAACGGTAGTGTTTCGGTCGCTACGAAAGAGACTTTTTGCCTACTTGTTTTTGGAGGCATTGTTGGAAGAGTCACGGCGTTGTTTTTAGAGTAGGGAGCTGTGGGAGGGATCACGAAAAATCGGTGGTGTTAGGTAAGAAGTTAGCGGGGACTTGTGGAGGATGGGAGTAGTGAATTAGGGGGGAAATGTTTATGGGGAGGGTGGGCAAATAAGGTTGTAAGTAGTAATAAGGGGAATGGGTGGTTGATGAAGAAGGTTGTGGGAGTAAAGGTGTTGAAGTTTGAAGCATTGTTTGGGAGAGTAGGAATTTCTCGCTCTGTGATGGTTTTTGATTAGGGTTGATACTGTACTAGTATGCATTGATGTGGTGGTGGTAGTTGTTGCAGTGTTTCGGAGCCGGGTCAAAGGAGAGCCGAGATTGGGCTATTTAAAAAGGGCAAGCCTCATTGCCCCTAAGAGTTGGTTACGCCTTCAATATTGGCCCATGTAAGCCTGGAGTATGTTTTGGGAAAAAAATCGTCCACCCCTCAGGTTTCCCTGAAGGGTAAGGGCCATGAAAGGCAAGGGGAAAACCGAGGCCATGGTTCCCTCATGCCGATCATGACTGACAAAAAGATCAGCTTTCAGCCTTTCATTCAGCATGGTTCTCACACCCATCTTAAATGGAGGTGATAGTAGAAGGGATTGGTGAAGAAACTGATAACTAAAAGTAATGAGTGTGGAAAAAAAGACCATGCAAAATTAGTTGAGTCGATGGCTGAGTCCCCCAAGGGTTGAGGTCTCATCATCGTCTCCAAAGCCCCCCACGACAACAACGGGTCAAAGGATTGGGGGGGCGTTTTAAGCCTAGCCATTTAGTTTCTACCATTCGCTTGCCGGAGCTTTGCTTAACGTTCTTACAGCCTACTTCAAGTCCAGTTGCTTTTAGTCCAGTCATTGAACTGTTTATTTATTGGTCAACGTTGAGAAATCTTCCGTCGCTGAGATGGAATGTTTGTTTGGATGATATGCTAAATTCCAGTCGTTCTGGTCTTCAAGTTTGCTAAATTTGGATGAGTTTGTTCTCTTCACTCTAAAGGTGTAAGTATAATTGGCCTTTGACTCATGTCTAATGGTGCTGCCAACATTTACTTTTAAATTACTTCCACATTAAGTCAATTTCTGTTTTCGTTCTTTGCTCCT
>NC_061820.1:15881632-15886632 GCF_019202785.1 Penaeus chinensis
GTTAGGCAATGAAAACTATAAATTTATTAATTACCAAGTTTAGTTTGTCACGTTCTTTATTATCAAACTTGAAAATACAGGGGCGCCTCACAGGGCCTCACTCCCGGACCCCCAGATGTCTACCTTCCAAGAGGGTCAAAGGTTTCCAGAAAATCACAAGGACAAAGGGGGTGACACGAACACCATGTGGAAGAAATCACAACAAATATGGGGCTTTGAATTATTTTATTGTTCGTGTGAATGTACACAAAAATAAAGCAACTTTCTGGGAAAATATAAGAACAGAAATCATCTGTTTAATTTACATGTGAAACAATTGATTATGAGATAATTCAAATGGATGGCTTCAGTCCCAGAATCACCCGAGACCGAAAGGATGAATGAGAAGTTTTTTCATAGACTAACGAAGATACATTGTTGGAGGATTCTGTATAAACACATGTTTGCCATTTATTCTGATCTCTTTCAAATATTCATATATCAGTTTTATACAATTTCTGAACGATCTTGGCTTGAATATTTTACCTCTTCTTAGTTCATACAAAGCAGGTGGAAGACGTGCTCCCGGCATATGGGCGTCTAGCAAGTTCTGTGTCTTCCTTTCTCTGGCTTCTGGGCAGACTTCACATTTTACTCTCCACCTAAGTGCCCCCTGATGGAGACAGATGAATGTTAAAAGAACCAAAGATAAACTACTGTACGTAATCATACTGGCCTTGAAGTTGAATCCGGTAAGTGCTTAATGGCAGGATGAGGGATCTCCCTAATGCCTGCTTCTACTCCTGCCATATCAAAGTTGCATCACTTTTCCTTCCTTCACTTATATATAATGTCTACATTTTTTAAACAAGAATGCAGTTGTCCCAACAGTTTGCACCTTTCTCAAATCCGTCATGGAGGAAGGGACGTTTGACTTCTGTTTGGGGGTTAACTTAGGCAAAGTCTATGTTCTTAAGCCAAAGGGAACGTAGTAAACTAGTTATCAGTCGCTACCACGTGACCAGTTTGTAAGTGGTCTTCCATCAACTTGAGGGTGAGGTGGCCCGAGTCAGATTTCGTTTCACAGTGATGGACCCCCTACCCCAGTTAAACACAGCATTCAGCATATAGAAGGTTTTCAGTCACAAGCCATTACAAAGTCAGACCATAATTGTCAATGGAAGATATCACAAAATATAATAAGTGCATTTTTTGACATGAACCATGACGTGCAAATAGAAGATAACATATGATATTGAACATTTATGTAATCTTCGGGACTATAATCTCTTTAACGTCCAATCACTTCTACCTCAGACTTCCAATCAGTCAAGGGGTTTGAATTGGGAATGGCAAATTCATATTCCCGAGCGGTTACGTCTAGAAAAGTGTTACATTTACTGCGTATGGAAAAATTGTAATTGTGAATCAATCGGCACTGCCGGTATGATTGCAAATTTTGCCATTTAACTTATATTTTGCAGACATCTCTGCATTAACTTCCGTCCACTCGACGAGCAGTCTGGCGTCCTGCACCTATAGGATACAAGCAGTTCCTGACTCATGTGCACAGTGAGAGGTTCTCACTCGGACCGTTCGGCAAGCAGTCTGCTCTTATATCCGATTGGTACAGATTGGACAAGAACCGCCTGCGACGGGTCGGCGGCTGTTCACGGACTGCTGCCGACTCATCACAGACTACTTCATGACTCGTAAGAGACTGCATATGATTGCGACCTCTGTCCCATTTCTCAGGGTGACTGCATTCATTAAAAAAAACCATCAGTTACTTTGGTTTCACAATCCAATATGACTGCAGCATGAACAACATGCCTTCCTGCTTGCCCGCTGGCATTTTGGAAATATTGGGTGCAACCATGGATTGAAAGGCGTTTTTTTTTTTTCTACATATCACTCATTGGTGAGGGAACTTGAGGCAGTCTCCTGAAGATTTTATCAACTACATGAGAATGGAGCCATCCACACTCAAGGAAGGTCCTCATTCGGCTATCTGAGAGGATCCATAGGATAACAGCAAGAGAAGAGTCGGCCATTCAGAGACACAGATCACTCTCCAACTGCTTGGGAGCCACCACCGAGAGCTTCAGACCTCATCGGATTACTTCCCGACCCCAAGCACTCGGCAAGCGGACGAAGGAGAGGTCTGCGAAAGGACACATCAGAGTTATTGGAAACCGGTCGAATATCCCTAATGTGAATGAGCTATTACTAATAATAGTTCTGGTAATCGTGGAGGAGTTTTTAAACATTTTACATAGAAATAAAAAAGCCACATAGAAATATAATTGTCGCCATAGCATATAGAAGACCATTTTAAAAAATCGAATGATTTAATATCCGAGTTGAGACAATGTTTATCACTGACAAACAAGTACCCTCATTTATTTGTTAGGTGACTTTTAGCTTAACCTTCTCCAAAACAAACATGTAATCTAGTATTTGATATGGTTTCATTTTCTAATCATTGTTATTACTCTACCACTCTTCCTACCCGCATTTCGTAATCAACAACGTATCAAATGGATTAGACTTTTCCCTTACGTCCTCAGTCTTTTTAAGAACTAATTAGCCTTCATAAGCTATAAGGATATAGTCTATAACCTAGCATCATGAATATAATTATTCATTTTCCAGACCAATGAATGGAACAAACTTTTTGAAAAAGCCTTTGTCATAGACTAAAACATGATCAATCAGATGGTACACAAAGCAATTAGAGGAATCGTCTGATAATTCGAGGAAGACATGGAATGTGATTAATTAAATTTTGAACAGAAAAACAGAGTACTTGACCCACAAATTTGCTTTAATCTTCGTAATGTCCTAACGACTACTGGACAGTTCAACTCTCACTTCACTGTTATTAATCTATCATTTCCACAAAACAGTGAACCATGCAACATTTCCTAAAAGGCCTACTTATACTGGGAAAATGTAATCTTATTTGCATTTAAGTAGGCAACTGACTATGAAATCAGTAAAATCTTAGTCACTCTGCATAACAGAAGGTTGCGATGAACTCTCAATCTGTGTTGTAAATTAGGCTTATCTTTTTTTTTTTTTTTTACGTGTACTTTCATTCTCGCTGTTGAATGAAGCGGTAATGGGAGTGAGGTTGGGTGGCGTGTATAAGGGTGTGTGGCGAGTCGGGGAGGTCTCGGGGCAGGTGAGGGCCAACTATAAGGTGTCGATGGCTCCGGCATAGTAAATAGTTCCTGGGAGGTAGAGTGGTGCTCCCCTCCAGCCCCTCCTGGTCCCCTCCTCCCGAGTCCACTTCAGAGTAAATCACGGTGACCACATCCATCATAACTATAAGCTGAAGAGTATTATCATCCATAGTAGTCCAATAAATAACGCAAATCACTGTCTTTCCATTCGCGCTGCCATGCTGAACAGTAAATATCAAGCAATGGGTATTCATTAGAATAATTATAATGGCTGTATCATCGTAATATATTTTATGATTTTGCTTTTTCGCCACTCGTAGATTATATTTTTTCTTATCTTAACATCATACACACTAACCGTAATAGAGGGTTAAAACTCAAATCTTGTCCAATTATATACTTGTGCAAGAAGACAACTGGGGTATATATCGTCGGACGAGAGAGCGGCGACTACTCACATTTTAGCAGCGATTAACCAGAATAAAAGTTTCCTCACATGATACTCTGCCCACCACCTGTCATGGGTGCGTGGCGTGAGGTAATGGAAGATTTTCTTTTAAAGGCCCACTCCTTTTATCTTCTAGTGTTATGCTCCTGGTCACGTTTAAAGTAATTTGGTTATAGTCCTTATTTCTAAGCTCTATTTCATAATAGGAAGAATGCTTTGGTTGTCTTCTTGTTGCCTGAAGTTCTACAACAAAGTTTCATTTCAGTTTCATAAGATATAGTTTGTCTGTATAAATAGTCTAATTTTGACTACTAACTCTCCATTCTCTACTGGTATTTGTTCAATTAGAACTTTTCAACATTAATCCCACCTTCTAATTTTCCGTTTGAATTCTTTACTGTCAATTCCGTGAAGAGAAAATATGAAATGCAAATATCCCTGGTTTGATAATATTTCAATAATATGTCTCAGTGCAGTGTAAGACGTTTTGGCAAAATAGTATGAACTTGCTTACCCTATTTCTACAGTCACATTTCATTTCTGCAACATCTTTTCCTTTGGTGGCTTCAGTTCCTTCAGTGCTCTACAGTCGGAGGTGAACGAGTGAGGGGCATTTCATAAAGTCAACTGCCACTCCGTCGTCTCCGTGCTCCTAACGGCTTACATAACTTCCCCATATATCAGTCTGCCACTAATATCACATGATATTTCTTCTCAGTTTATAACATGAGAGCATTGTTACTGATAAAAGGGTGAAGCAATGTACAGAGCTAAAATAAGTCCTATATGTTTTCTCTTACTATATTTTTATTTTGTCTTTTCCTTAGTTTATAACATGAATTTATTATCAGCGTTTCTGCCAGATTTCATTAAGCTTTTATTAAGGTATTACATAGCTGATGAACTCACCCCCATCGCATGTTTTGTGTCTTTCTTATCTGTCATTTCCATCACGTCGTCTTCATTTTCAGTCCAAATAATCTAGTTCATCATCCATGCGATTTATTTGAGAAGTAGCTCTTGTGAATTATCTCATGTCGTCCTCCTCCTCAGCTGTTATTAGTTATCCTTACTACCTGTTTGTAGTAAAGTAACGCAAAGCTCGCAATGGCTTGTTAGTATTATACATCAAAGCTAACATTTTTTATCCTTTTCTTTCTGTGAAGTGACAAGAATTTCAGATTCTGTTTCCTTAACTATTATTTGGCGCCTTCACTTCGTCTTCTGCCTCAGCTTATAACTTCATAGTTAGTACTGATATTGCATTTATATATGAGGAACAGGGAGCTTACAGTATGTATATATATATATATATATATATATATATATATATATATATATATATATAGTATGAATGTGTATATGTATATATGTACATATATTGT
>NC_061820.1:15896632-15901632 GCF_019202785.1 Penaeus chinensis
ACATAAATACATATATATATACATATATATATGTATAGAGAGAGAGAGACAAACAGACAGAGACAGAAACAGAGACAGAGAGGGATGAAATGAAAGAGAAATCACATAGAAATGAAATCAAATCCTGCCACATATTCAAAAAAAAGACAATACTGTTAAGCAGGAGAACCCTTAAAAATCACACAGACATGTTTTAATACACATATTCACACGCGATCTAAACCCTTCTTTCTATAAGCGGACCGACCCGGAAAATGCAATGACTAGAGAGAATTTTACCCCCAGGCTGATAGGCTTCTTTCACCCACATCATTACTATGATAAACTCTGATGGGATACCTCAGGCAAGAGCCGCTGAAAAGATGTATAGGATCCAAGGTTTTAGAGTCGGTCCGGAGCTGTCTGAGGAGAAAGGCTTTTACAGGATCCTCTTTCGTGACGTTCAGGCAGGATTCGGTAGTTCTTCAACAGGTGCAGTGCCTCATATTCGTTTTTCTTTTTTCTTTTTCTTTATTTCGTATTGGCTGTTGTTGTTATCATTGTTGTTGATATTGGTAATATCATCATTATTGCTATTTATATTTATTATCGTTATTATCATTATTATTATCAAAGTTATTATCATTATCATTATCATTATCACTATTATCATTATTATCATTATCATTATCACTATTATCATTGTTTTTATCATTATTATCATCATCATCAGAATTATCATCGCCGCCATCATTATTGATATTGCTGTTATGATAAGCCATTGCATCAGAAAATATATGGTCTTATTCACCCGTCAGTCAGGATAGGACCCTCCTATCTGTGCAAAGATTCCACAGAGCTGCGCATTCCCACTGGCCTCCTAAATGCCTAATTTTACGTGAAATGCCGATCCTTCACGTTGCCTTTGATGTATTTTGCTGGGTCGTGCAAGCAGTGCCATTCATCTGGTTCTTACTGACTTTTCCGAGAGTGCGAGTGCCACTGCTTGTAAGCAGACTTTAGTAAATGCCTTTATTATCTTCACATGTGGCCCTATGTGCCGCTGCTTTCCCCTGTACTAGCCACCGCCTCGCAGCCCGCCACACCCTGCTCCAACGCCTCCTCCCGGAGAAAAGTCCTCGCAGAAGGCAGGCAGGACCAGGTGCAACGAGTGCCTGAGTCAGGGGAAGCCAAGAATATGTTCTTAAGTAGTAAGAGAATTATAACCGCTATGAAGGCTTCCCTGAAGTTATATGCAAAAAAAGCCAATACGAAAATGGCGAAGATGAGAGCAACAACCGTGTTCCCATTTCCGGAAGCACGATACTAAATTAAAAATTAAAGTGGTTGCAGGATGAACCTCGTCTCTTATTCCCCGGAGGAACCTTTAATTTATCTTGTAAGGCAAGACATTCTTCTTTTCAGTAATGTGTATGTATATGTGTGTGTGTGTGTGTGTGTTTGTGTGTGTGTGTGTGTGTGTGTGTGTGTGTGTGTGTGTGTGTGTGTGTGTGTGTGTGTGTGTGTGTATGGGTGTGTGTGTGTGTGTTTGTGTGGATTGTGGATATGTAGCTCAAATGTAAAAAAAAAAAAAAAATGTTTTGCGTATCCTGGGGACCACTCCACTATGCAAGGAAAGTAAAGCTCTACAACGACATACCTCAGCTGCGGCAAGACCCACCCCGACCCCGCACGAGCCGGTGAATTAAAGGACGTTTAAGAGTAGGCAGCACCTCCCCCCCACCCCCCTAAGGGCCGGGGACAGCTGTAGACCGGGGTTGGGAGATCCTCGCCAGCCCGTGCTTTCCGTAAGAAATTCCTTGGCCTCCGCACCAGTGGAGCAGATAACAACGTCCCTCTAATATCACCAGTTGCCAAGATAAACACCCCCCCCCCCCCAACACAGAACGGGCTCGGAGTGACCCCACCAAGGCATGCAATGACGATGGTAATATTAGTGGCGTTCGTATATACTCGTCTCTTTTGAGATATAATTAAGACATTAGAACAGAATATATACTTACCGGGTGAAGTAGAGATGTTAAGTGAACAAAGGAGACTAATTAAAAGACGACGTAATGAGGACACATAAGACAAGATAAAGATGTATTGTGAAGAGCTGTGTAAGGATGGACAACGTGATGATATGTGTGATGCTATTGATTACATTCATTGTCGAGATCCCCGTAACACGAAGCCAGGCGGTGAATTAAATGAGGTTACCAATCCCCCGGTGCAGCCCGCATAGCATTACGAGGCCGCGCTCTGAGAGTGAAATCATTAAGATACCCAGCAGACCCTGAAGTATAAAGTTATCGCAAATTATAATTTATTAACATGTGGAAAAACGCACGATCAAATCTACATCGTCGAATATACACAGTATTATATCTTAGTTATATTACCTTGGAATTCTTCGATCATAAAAAACGTTGATGTGATTTGCGAGAAAGAGCCTCTTGCAATTAATGCTAGAAATTATGCATGTGTAAATACAGTCGTCAGAGCTTTGCTGGCTAATGCAAAGATAAATGGCTACACAAATTAGTCAGAACACCGATGTTCAGTTTCGTCATACAAGAATTTGATGTTTAATTTTCAGACCATTTTTTGACCCGGTTTCATAATTGAAAAGACATTTAGCAACTCATCAACACCAGACTAATGACAGTATATGACATAAACAGAGACTCAACTTGGGGAGGGCAGTTTGAATCACACAATTGGCAAAATTCTTTTACATTGTAATGATTGTTTCAAGAGTTCGAGTCAGAGACAGTATCCCACTGGGCCTTTCCTTAATTGAGTGATTTTTCTTCGATGCTGCAGGACTACATCATGAAACATAATCAGCGAATGTAACACACGAACATAAAATTAACGTCGGATGGCCAATAAAAGAAGTTCAAAGCCAAAAAAAAACATGGAATCCACCTAAAAATAAAATAAAATAAAGAATTGCGAGGTAAAGTGCTCGTTTACTATGGAAACCACATCCCTCCCTCTTCCACTGCCCGAGGTAACAACAGTAGCTACAAAAAGTTAGGGTGCCATCCCTGAAAAACAAAACAAAAAAACTTGGGAATCACTGGACACTGAGAAGGTAGACAACGAGATAGCAACATCATAGGGGTAGGACGTATGAGCTCCGTGTCAGAGCAACACAAATAAAAAGTGATCATAATAATAATGAATGGCTGCACTAGACTCAGGTATAATATGTAGGGTTATTCCATCCCTAATTCCATGCTACCTAAGTTTCGTCCGTCCGCTCGCTCGTTTCACCTTTACCTTATGCTTAAAAATGTTAAGAATCTATTGTAATTCTATTATGATTATTGTTATCATTATTATCATTAAGATATTTTTTTCATAATTATTGTTAATTACATAATATTTATTTTTGTTGTTGTTCATATTAGTATCATTCTAATTTGAGGCAAGTACACTGTACCGAAAGAGTTAGACCGTCAGTTTATGCACATTTATTTGCACGACTACCCAAAGGAGCAGGGAAAGAAGAAAGGTAAGAGGGGAAGGAGGAAGGAAGGGGGGGGGGGAGGGTTGAAAGAGAAAAGGCAGACGGGAAAGGGGAAAAGGAGGGAAAGCAGAAGGAACTTAAAGAGGAACAGGGGATGGGTAAGGAGAAAGGGAGAGGGGGCTTAGAGAGAAAAGGGGTGTGGGGGAGGGAGGGAAGGGGATGGGGAAGGTTGAAGAAGAAGAGGAAGTGGGAGGGATCAGATGTGAGGCTTGAAGTGGGAGAAGATGAGAGAAGTTAAGGAAGATTGAGAGGGGGAGGGGAAGGAAAAGGGAGAGAGGAGGCGAGAGGCAGAACGAAAGTGAAAGAAAAAGGAGAAGAAAAGATTTGCGGGTACTCTAGAATATCACTTTTTATGTCACCCAGTTATCAAGTGTGTTATAAAATGAAGAGGAAGACAAAGTGATGCAGCAGCAGACCAACATATGGTAGAAATAATTCGTTTTGCTTTACTAATAATTTTCTATAAGATTGAGAACTTTAAGGAGAGCATACGCCATGATAAAGGCAGGGATTAAATATACAACTCCGGGAAATACACTTCAGTATTTTTATCTTGTAGCTTTTAATTTTCTTTTTATTCATCTATACATACTTCTTTATAGTAAGGTCTTAGATACTATAGACTAAAGAAGGAAAGGCGAAGCGCTGTCGGCAAGTAGAATGAACTATAAATGAGGTAGAGATCCTCCATTTCATCATATTAGCTTACACTTTCTAATCGTGTTAGTGATAGTTTACACGTTAAAAGTGAGGAGAAGGACGACCTGGTAGTGACATTAAACCAAATTGTAAAAGTAATAGTACTCCACATTAGCTTGTTCCTATTGGTGTTGAAGGTAGAAGGACACTGTAAGTGTGACAGGGATAAGCCATATGAGTAGTAAGACGACGTAATGAATACATTATCCCCAAAATACGGAATACAAGATGATTACATATTAGTACAGCGGATGTAGAAGGTTCAGATGAAGGGCTGTTTCTATTTCTTTTTTTTTTCTTTTTTTTTGTCAGGTGATATACGAGAAAGTACAGATATTATATCCTTATTTAAGAATAGAAATCAAAATGTTATGTTACGACCATACATCAATTGCACCGCAACTTGGGCATATTTATGCAGTTATCCTAAGAGGGAAACAAAGGACTGAAGTTGAAAAAAAGGACTTTGTATAATGAAGTCCTGACAATAGACAGCGACTTAATCCCCAGATAAGCAGATGCCAACTGTGTTCGGCTTTCACCGACAGAGAATATGTATCATTTCCTTAATGCTCTTTTTGTAACAGAGATTATATATGAATTAATCAAGTCTACTAAAAGGTCTATAGTATTAAGTCAAAATACGGTCAGCTGATCTACATATTGCAGAGGAAAACATCGTCGATCTAAGTTGATATAACAAATATCAGCGAATAGGTTTTACCATTAAAATCACTGATAGTAATAGCCGTCAGGTCAAGTTGCTATTCCTTTGCTTGCT
>NC_061820.1:15914132-15924132 GCF_019202785.1 Penaeus chinensis
ACTAATGATAATGATAATGATAATAGTACCGATAATTATAACGATTTTAATGATACTAATGATCAATAACAATAATTATGTGATAATAGTAATGATAAAGAAATTAATAATAACAAAAATAATGATAGTCGTAGTACTAGTAATTGTAATGATATGAATTTATGAACTTCATCATCATACTGATAATGATAATGATGATAATAATGATGATAGTGATGATAATGATAATAATTCGAAGTGATAATAATGATAATAATAATGATAATGATAATGATAACAACAATAATAATAATTACTATTATTACTATTATTATCATTATCATTATTATTATTATTACTATTGATATTATCATCATTATTGTTATTATCATTATTATTATAACTATCACGATAATAGAAAAGAAAGATTGAAAGAAGAGATAGAAGAAAAAAGAAGCAGAAGGGGGGGGGGGGAGAAGAAAAAGTAGTTGTTATGATGATAATGAGTTCAGTATGAATGACACTAATGGTAGCAATAATAAAGATGTGAAACAAGAAGAGTGATAATAACAAAAATAGTAATGCTAATATCATTGCTAATATCATTGTGATAACAAGAACAATAACGACCATTATGATAATGAATAAGATAACAAATATAAGAATATTAACGAGAACATTTGTAACAATAACGATAATTGTTACCATATGATTCTCAGGAAGGAAAAAATATTCCCACGTTTTCTAAGCGGTCTTGTGCATAACAAAGAGTTTAACGGGTCGTTAAACCCTTTGTTATGCACATGAACATGAGTAAGTCATGTCGAGCTGAATAAGATCGATGAGCATGACCCGCGAAGCATTTTCATTCCATTGCACGTTATGATCTCCTCCCAGATGAAGGCTGAATCTTCTGTCTTCATCAATCACGTAAGTTGATGTTGTTTTGATTCTATAATTCCTGTGTTATTGGCTCCATGGCTGATGCTATTGACACTCTGTATTGATAGATATGCTAATGTAATAGGTTATAACTTGTTTGATGCTGATTCTGATCATTGTTACCGTGTTATGTTGCAGTCGCTGTGAACAGTATTAAAGGAAATGGTTTCATGATGCTAAATTCACTCATTAGCCTGATCCTTAGCGTACCGATTCTTTCCATTAAATTTAGGTCCCTTGTTCTATGTAGTATGTTTACTCTCACGACGAGGCAACACCCGCCGCTTTTCATACTAAGTCTCACCCTAGTGTTTCCCACGTAGTCTATGCGAGAGGCATACACACTGGGTCAAGGCCGGGGACAGACAGTGCGTTGTGTGACTCGGTAGATATCCCGCATCGACCAGGAGAGCGGAGAGCCTCGGAGTTAGTCGATAACCTAAGGTCCAGCTACAAAATATTCATGTTGCATTCCTGGGTCCCGTTGGGGAGGCCGTCAGCGCGTATTCTCCAGCTCTTATCTCACAATCGTTGTTATTTGTATTGCGTCGCTTGCTTATTCTTCCCCCAAGCAGCATGGGAATGGCGGAGGGAGTGAGGGAATAAGGATAGGATGTCCTCGGTCTCCTTCGACCCTTCCTATTTTATATCTGGTATTGTGAAGAGCACTTGAGCATACGAGTCGCGCTTGGTGCCAATAATCTATATATACTGACCACTTTTTTGGCTTTAGACTTGGGTGGATATGGTTCTTGTACTCATACTACCTTCGCACACTGAGTTGAGAAGATAGCACGGAATAACGCCGGTGGAGAGCCATTTCATGAATTTGATAGATAGTACTGAATAAGTGGATAGACCGATGTGGTTTTATGAGCTCACGGAACTTAGATTCTCTTTATCTCAAATTCTCTCTTGATCAGCATACTTTTATATATGTCTATATCCCTCACCCTTTTCCCTGTGTGTGTGTGTGTGTGTGTGAGTGTGAGTGTGAGTGTGAGTGTGTGTGTGTGTGTGTGTGTGTGTGTGTGTGTGTGTGTGTGTGTGTGTGTGTCTGTGTTTGCGTTTGCGTTTGTGTATCTATGTGTGTGTGAGAGAGAGGAGGACAGACACACAGACAGACAGAGAGAGAGAGAGAGAGAGAGAGAGACCGAGAGACAGAGAGACCGAGAGACAGAAAGACAGACAGACAGACAGACAGACAGACAGACAGACAGATATATAGAGAGAGAGACAGTGGGAGACAGAGAGAGCCAGACAGACAGAGAGAGAGCAGATGTAAGTGTGTGTGTGTGAGCAGGCCAAAGATTCAGGCAACCAAATATCCTCTTGCGGCCCCGACTTTGACAGAAATTAAAGGGACTACAGATTAACAAAGATTAACTATTAAACAGACAAGGAAACTAACACGACAAAGAAAAATACATTCAGAGTGAAGTAAATCATGGTCAGTGATTAGGAAAATTGCCTCAGATTCATTGTTGTCAAGGAGAGTAACAAAACGAGAAACACCACGTGAGAGTGTTATTCTAAGTACGTTTGAATGAGACCAAATTAACGTTTAATTAACAACAGTTCCAGTTCTAGCAAGCTGATCTGTTTGAGATAAGTTCGAATTAGATTACATGGGTAAACTGGTGTTAGGCGACAGAGGCTAGATTTCAGCGTTTTTAAACATATGTAGATTTAGAGGGAAATTAGAAAGTTAAGGAAAAACTGAAGATTAAACTTAGTAGAATAAGTAAAACGGATTGTACATAAATGAACGAGATCAACAGAGGATGTCTGACTGTAAAATTAGGATCCTGGTCTGTCAACAGTGATAGACAGAAAGTCGTAACATGAAAGCCTGGGAACTGATATAGAGAATGAATGGGAAGGGGAGAGTAACGAAGTTTAGTTCTCGGTACCTTGTGCCAGAACTTGTCAGACACTGAAGACAATAAGATCAAGTCACATAGGGCCCAGCCTTTTTTTTCTTTCTTTCTTTCCTTTTCTTTTTTAATAGGAATTAGAAAAGAGAAGAGTGACATGTTGAAGTTATTAAGCCTTTCATCCTAAAAGTAATAATTATTTGGGAGATCTCTAGCTACAAAAACATTAAAAAGACATTACGAACTGGAGCCCCATAACAATTTTTTTTTTTAATAATAATAATAACTGATAATAATAAAATAAAAATGATGTGATGCCGGAGGATAGGCATAGTGTTCTCTCCGCGTGGACAGTTTAAGTACACATATGATCAAACCGAGGATTAGCAGGATAAAGAGTTTAGTTAGACGTAAGCATATCAGCTGCTAATCCCAAGCGACCTCGATACCGCTTCTCCAGGAACATCGAGAGGAAAGGGACGTCAGTCAGCTAAGGGACGCCCTTCAAAAATGTCATAGGAAGCGTTCTAGACAGGGCCACTGGCAGGGGACGCCAAGGCAAGGGGAAAAGCGCATAGCTAGAAGATCTAAGGAGGGTTGTGACCTAGTAAGAGCAGCTTTAGAGTGTCTGTTGCTAAGAATTTTTTTTTAGATAAGTAATAACAAATGATGAGAATCACAACCACATTTTTTCTTTACCTTACTCTCCATCTATCTATCTATCTATCTACCTATCTAACTATTTATCTGTCTCTCTATCCGTATCCGGGGAGGCACAGAACCACTACTGGTGTAGAAATAAGAAGGTTCATGAATTTTATATAAAACTCTTGAAAAAGTAATGAGTAAAGCCATGTAGAGCTTTACTACTTACGGGCATTTTCACTTACACGCCACCAACAGGAACAGTATTATTATAATTATTATTATTATTATTTATATTATTATTATCATCATTATTATCATTATCATCATTATCATCATCTCATTTTCATTATCATTACCATTATCATGAGTTGTATTAGTAGTAATAGTGTTAATTTATCATAATCATTATTGTTACTATAATCATCATTATCATTATTATTATTACCATCATCTTACCATCTTTTTCAAGATTATAATCATAATCATGATCATTATTATAATTGTTATAACTATTGTTATCATCATCATCGTTATCATCATCATTATTATCATTGCTTATATTATCATTGTCATTACCATTTTCATTATCATCATTATTATCATTATTGTCATTATTATTTCATTATTACTATTATTATTATTATTATTATTGTTGTTGTTGTTGTTGTTGTTATTAATACTATTATTTTTATCATTACTATTATTATTATTATTATTATTATCATTATTATTGTTATTATTATTATTGTTGCTGTTGTTGCTGTTGTTGTTGTTATTAATATTATTATTACTACAATTACTATTATCATTATTATTGTTATTATTATTATTATCATTATCATCATCATTATTATTATTATTATTATTATTATTATTAATATTGTCATTATTATTATTGGCATCATTATCATTATTACTATCATTATTTGTATCATTATTATTATTATCATTATTATCATTATTTTTTTTATTATTATTACTATTATTATTATTAGTAGTAGTAGTAGTAGTATTACTATTATTATTATTATCATTATCATTATCATTGTTATTATTTCTATTATTGTTATTATCATTATCATTATTATCATTACCATTAATATTATTATTATTATTATTATTATTGTTATTATTAGCATTATTAGCATTAGCATTATTATTGTTATTATCATTACTATTATAATTACAATTATCATCATTATCATGATCATTACTGTCATCATAAACATTATTGTTTTTATTGTGACTATTATTATTTTCATTGTTTTTTTCATTGTTTTGTTGATGCTGTTGTTGTCGTTATTGTTATTATCATCATCATTATTATTACTATCATTATTATTATCATCATAATTATTGTTATTATTATTATCATCATAATTATTGTTATGATTATTATCATAATAAGTATTGTTTACCATTATAATTATCAGTGTTCGTAGTAGTAGTATTACCATATTATTACCATTATCATTATCATCGTTATAATTATTATTATCATCAGAATATGACTTTACCAACAGCCAGAGGTTTATAGCCAAATCATCAAATTTAGATTACTTGAATGAAATAATATCGAACCGAGCTCACTTTAACTTGACAGATTTTTCTTCGCCTCTTGTGTTTACATGCAAATGAGATTGTGTGATTTTGATATAGTTAGCATCATCTTCAATATGAGACCGAATTAGAAACGGTTTTCTGACGACCGAGGTTATGTCAGGTGGTAATGAATAAGTAATAAATAATAGTGGTCTTGATGATGGCGATAATGATGATGGTGATGAGGAGGAGGAGGAGGAAGAGGAGGGAGAGGAGGAGGAGAAGGAGATGGAGGAGGAGGGGATGGAGTAGGAGGAGGAGGAAGAAGAGGAGGAGGAGAAGGAGGAGAAAGAGATGGAGGAGGAGGGGATGGAGGAGGAGGAGGAGGAGGAAGAGGAGGGAGAGGAGGAGGAGAAGGAGATGGAGGAGGAGAAGGAGATGGAGGAGGAGGGGATGGAGGAGGAGGAGGAGCAGGCGGAGGAGGAGGAGCAGGAGGAGGAGGAGAATTAACAATAGTAGTAATGATAATAATAATAATATGATAATATCAGCAATATATAATAAGGAGAAGAAGAATATGAAAATAATAATAATAGTATTTATAATAACTTTTCTGTGGTGGATCGCACTTGCAATGGGTCTGTTAACTTCATCATAGATCTGTATGTAGACCCAGACCAGCAACAATCCCAATCATTACCTAGCCATGGTTAACTCACACCTTTTCATCACAGTCTATCGGTATTTCTTTTTTTTTTTTTTTTTTTTTAATCTTAATTACAAACTAGGAAACCAATAAAAGGCGGCGATTGAATAACCTTTTCATTTGACGGATGATTGTTTCTTTGTTTTTTTTTTCACTTAGCTGTTTTTATAAGAGTAGAATATCGTGTATACTCTCATACAGTATTTTCTGAGCCCTTTTATGAGACTATTGTAGTGTTGTTATCTTATCAACATATGTACAATTGTTTGTAGAAATAGTTATTATCGTCTATATTTCTTCCGCGTACAATTCAGTATATTATAACCATATTACTGAAGTGTCGAAATGAAATTATAATTGTTAATTGAATCACATTATCTAATTTGCATTTGATATGGTCGTTGGCGATCTTTGCCTTTAACGGTTTCACATGTTGAGCTTCAAAAAAATTAGTAAGTGTTTCCATTACGGTAAATATCTCAGCGCCCCGTGATATTGGGAGAGATCACTTGGAATGGCCGATCAAGACGAAGAAATAAAGAAGGGGGTTGGTAACACCAAGAAAAAAATTCAAAAGAGAATAAAGGGGAAATAAGCAACGCCCAGAAAAATGAAAAGGACGTACGTGACAACTGGCAGTGATCGTCATGAGGGATTTGCTGTGACCTATAGTGCGGGAGGAGGGAGGGGAGGGGATAGATATGGAGGAGGGAAGAGGGAGGGTGGGGAGAAGAGAGACAGGAGGAGAGAGGGAGGGCGGGAGGGGAATGTAGGGAGAGGGGGGACTCAGGGAAGATTGTCCAGGGAACAATAGCCAATCCCCAAGGCTGGAGGGAACCAATCTGAGCCTCGGGATCATGAACAACAGCGCGTGTGTATTCGGTCAAATCCAGAATGTCATTTTATTTCAGGTTCGTCGAGGTCTCGTTGGTTTGTCGTTACTGACAATTATACTAACACAATGGCGAAACGGAAGCTGTCATTGTACGGGGCCGGTTCTGTTATTTGTTAAAGACTCCTTTCTTAAAGAATACTTATCTTGTCTTAATTGTCATTGTTACCGTTATTGTTTCGTTTATCATCATTGGTCTAGTCATTTCGGTCCGTAAAGGAGTGAGCAGTATTGATACACTGGCCTTAAATACCCACCGCTAACATCGTTATTGTAGGGATTAACATTAAGTACCATTATTGGTATTGGTAGTGATTACCCTTATTGCTGTTGTCTCACTATCGTTATAAATATTCTTCTCATTGTCCCATTATCTGATGGTGATGTTAATATTATGTACTATATTTACTATCATCATCTTCATATTTATTGTTGTTAACACTACTGACGTAATTCTATCATCGTTGTCACTGACTACCCTTAATATTTCCTAAATCATTACTGTATACTTACTGACCAGAACAAAAAGATGAATCAAGAGGCACACAGCTCCTCTACAACACAAAAGAACAGGGAGAGACTACGCACGGAAGCAACAGATGATGCAAGAGACACATTCGAGGTATGTTAGTATATGTTGTTACCCTTATCGTTGTATAGTATAGTTGTTATCTTTACCATGATCGTTAGTGATGTTATCGTTACTATAATCATCATTATTATTACCATTATCACTGTTATTATTTTCATTATTAATATTATTATTATTATTATTATCATTATTATTATTTTCATTATTATTATTATTATTATTATAACTATTATTACCATTATTATCATTGATATTATTATTATTATTTTTGTTGCTGTTGTTGTTATTGTTGTTATCATTATTATTGTTATTACTATCATTATTATTATTGATAATATTATCTTTATTATTATCATTATTATTATTATTATTATCATTATTATCATCATTATCATTATTAATATTATTATTATTATTATTTTCATTATTATTATTTTTATCATCATTATTATTATTATCATTATTATTATTATCATTATTATTATTATTATTATTATTATTATTATTATTATTATCATTATCATTATTATTATCATTATTATTATTATTATTATTATTATTATTATTATTATTATTATTTTCATCATTATTATCATCATAATTATCATTACTATTGTTATTATTATTACCATTATTATTATTACTGTCATTATTATTATTATTATTATCATTATATCATTATTATTATTACTATTATTATTATTATTATTTTCATCATTATCCTTATCATCATTATTATCATTATTATCATTATTATTATTATTATAATTATCATTATTATCATTATTATTATTACTGTTATTATTATTATCATCATTATAATTATCATTATTATCATTCTATCATTATTATTATTATTATTATTATTATTATTATTATGTTATTGTTATTATCATCATTGTTATTATTATTGCTATTATTATCATAATTCCTATTATTTTAATTATCATTATTCCTCATTATCAGCATTCCTATTATCATTATCATTATTATTAATATTATTATCATTATCATCATTATTATTATCATTATTATTATAAACAGTATTAGTAGTAGTATCATTATTATCGTTATCATTATTATGATCATTATTATGATTATTATTATTATTTTTGTTATCATTACTATTATTATTGTTGCTTTTTATATTACCATTGCTATTATTTCCTTATTCATATTGTTATCATTATCATAACATTATCATTATCATCATGTTATTATTATTACAATACTGCATTACTATTATCATTATTATTTTATTTATATTATTGTTGTTGTTATTATTGTTATTATCATTACTACCATTATAACCATTATTATTATTATTATCATTATTATTATCACTATTATTATCTTATTATTATTATTATTATTATTTCTATTATCATCATTATTATTATTATTATTATTATTATTATTATTATCATTATTATAGTTATTATTATTATTGCTTTTACTATTATCATTATAATTATTATTATTATTATTATTATTATTATTATCATTATTATTACTATTGTTATTGGTATTATTACTATTATTATTATTATTATTATTATTATTATTATTATTGTTATTATTATTATTATTATCATTATCACTATTATTATAATATTTTTTTCATTACTATCATAATTATTATCATCATCATCATCATTGCTGTTATCATCATTATTATTTTCGTCATTATTATTATTATCATCATTATTGCTATCATTATCATTATTGCTATTATTACCATTACTGTTATTATTATCATTATTATTATTATCATATCATCATTATCATCATTATTACCATTTTTGTAATCATTTTAATGATTTTTAGTATTTTCATTGCTATTATTAGCATTACTATTACTAACACTGTTACTAATATCATCATTGTCCTTATTAGTGTTACCATCATCATTGCCATTATTATCATCATTTTCTTCATTACAACTATTATTATGATTATTTTTAGCGTTTATCATTATCATTATTATATTTATTATATCATTAGCATTATTATCATTATATTTATCATTATCATTGTGGTTATCATTACTATTATTATTGGTATTGCCATTGGTATCACTAGTTATTATCATTATGATCATTATTGTTATTATAGTATTACTGTATTAATATCATTATCATCATCATTAACTTTATTACTATTATCGTTTTGAGGATGAAGATGATAATCATTATTATTACTATCATCAAATTATCACTGCATCATTATTATCATTAATATTACTTGGTGTGTAAAACTTGGATTGCAATAGCCATATATAACTACATTAGCATTTCCTCTCAAGATATTAATTTTCACTATGCCTCAAGACTGTTATTGTTACTATTATCATCTTTACTACTACCATTATTACTAATGTTATTATCATTGTCAGTGTTATCAATAACATCACTATACTATTATATTGTTATGCTACTTTATTATTACACTACTATATTATCATTACCTTTTATCACCATCCTCTTTACTATTGTTACAAGCATTCATCATAATTTTACCATTAATTATCACTATTCAAGGTAACATTATCAATACAGTTATGGTTATTATCACCTTAATCTCCACGGGTAAAGACCGATCGTAAGGTTATTCACCAACACCAAACAACCCTTCATATCCATACAGCGTGTTATGTAGAGGGGTTTCTTTCCTTCCATAAGCCAGGCCTATAAAAGCGTCACGCACGGTCGTAAAAAGCTGATTTAGTGCCACCCACACTACGGCGCGGCGCTTGGGAACTCCTGCGAGGGAGAGAGTGGTGCTTGGCTCTTTCGTAATGAATGCGGTGGTCGAAAGTGAAA
>NC_061820.1:15926632-15929132 GCF_019202785.1 Penaeus chinensis
TTAATTAGAAAATTGTCTAATTTTAACTTGAGTGCTGGTCAAAGCCTTCCCCAGACTCTTCGAACTTGACCTTCCTCCTGAGACCCGATTCAGCTACAGCTACACCTACTACTGGTCGAGTCGTGGCAATGGTCTTCTCTAGCCGGCTTCAACCTGCGGTAGTTGAGGTAACACCGGTTGATGAGCGTATTATGGCACTGAAACCGAAGCATCCTTTCGGCTTCGTGTGAAAGAAGTGTTCTACGCCAAACTCACATTTATGGCAGACAGTTCACATTGTTCTGGACGACTTCAATGTGGTATCCGGCTGTGATCGAGCTGGCTACGAGATGGCTATCGACCCCCCCCCCCCCAGTAGTGAGAACAGCCTCCTTCTTCGGGACTTTGCTAGGAGCCCAGAAAATGAGGATTTCTGGCTCCTGGTATCAGGGCCCCAACTCGCATCGCTGGATATGGTATAGTGATATGGGTACTGTGGCCAAGGAAATCGACCACATTCTTGTCAGCACTCGATGGAGGATCCTTCAGAACTGCAGGGTACTGACCATAAACTGATAGTGGCTGCCCTATGGGTCTACTTCAAAACTCCTCGTCCCTCCAGTAACCACTCTAGCTGTTTCACTTGGACAGAATGAGGGAGGAGGAGTGTGCCCGTGGGTTCGCCGTGGCAGTTCTCTGATCAATTCTTGAAAACCTGACGAACCCAGTTGCTCTGTGGGAATCTTATAAGTGCAAAACACTCGAAGCAGCGCAGGGGTCCATTGGCGTACGCCCGAGGGCAAGGCAGAATTCCATCTCTCTGGAGACACTGGACGCCACAGAAGTATGTCACATGGCTCGGCTGAATGGCAATCAGGACTTGCATCGCTCTTTGGTGCGTTGGGCTCGGACACTGATGAAAAGGGACAAGGAACCATTCATCGGAAGTCTTGCTGAGGAGGTTGAAGGCCATTTCTTGGTAAATGACCTTCGCCTTGCCTACCAAGCCCTGAGAAATCTGAACTCTAAGCCCTATTCGATGATGACTGCAGTCCACTCACTGGATGGACAGATCCTCTCAGATCATGTTGGGGTTCGTGAATGTTGGGCTGAGTATTTTGAGCAGCTGCACCAGGTAGACCCTCCAACAGTTAGCTTGGATGCAAGTGGTATCCCAATACCTGTGCCGGACCCACCCATCAGCAAGGAACCTCCTACCCTAACTGAGGTTAGGATGACCATTTCTAAGCTGAAGAGTGGGAAATCCGCAAGTATATGTGATATCCCTGATGAACTGCAAAATGCTGGAGGTGAACCTATGGCAGGGGGCTTGCACGCAGTCTGGCTCCATTCCCCCTGACCTGTTGAGGGGCGTGGTCATCCCTCTCTGGAAGGGGAAAGGGGATCGTTGAGACTGCAGCAACTACCAATGCATTACACTGCTCAGTATACCAGGCAAAGTTTTCGCCCTCATTTTTCTGAAACAGATCTGCAACCACCTACTAAGGCACCAGAGACCGAAGCAGTCTGGATTCACTCCTGGCAAGTCCACAATAGACTGTATCCTAGCGCTTCAAGTAATTGTGGAACGCTGTCGTGAGTTCGGTCGTAGGTTGCTTGCAACCGACATCGACCTCAAGAAGGCGCTTGACTTAGTTATGAGAGATTCTGAGACTTAGGGGAATTCTGCAGGAAATATTAGCCTAATAGCAAGCCTAAATAACGGTATTGAAAGTGCTGTAAAGTGTGGGGGGAACCTGTCAAACTTCTTCCCTGTTAATTCAGAGGTGAGGCAAGGCAGTGTTCTTGCACCAATACTTTTCAACACTACCATGGACTGGATAATTGGCAGAGCTACTACCCAAAGTAAGTGTGGAGCAACACTGGGCAATATCAAGGTCTCAGACCTTGACTTTGCCGACGATGTTGCTATCCTGTTTGAGTCACTGGTGGCGGCTCCTGTTGCATTTACCAAAGAAGCGAAGCCCTTGGGCCCGTTCAATCGATCACAGTCACAGAGAACTTTGCATACCTCGGTAGCGTAGTCCATATTTCTTGGCTGTCAGACCAAGGTGTCAATATATGGATTGGTCTAGCAACAGGAGCCATGAACTCGATCAACAAGAGCATTTGGGGATGTCGGTACCTATGCAGAAGGACTAAGCTTCGTGTCTTCAAGGCCTTGATACTGCCAGGTTTGCTCTATGGAAGTAAAACCTGGATGCTATCCAGTGCCTGGAGTATCGTCTTGATGCCTTTTGTAACAAGTCAAGGGGTACAGTTGGCAGGACCATGTGTCCAACCGACGGTTGCACCGTGAGACTGGCATGGGACCTGTTACTTGCATAATCCGGGATCGCCAACTCAGGCTATATGGGCATCTAGCTCGTTTCCTTATCGATGACCCTGCCCATCAGGTTATCTCTGCGCGAGATAATCCTAGGTGGAGGAGGCCCGGGGGACGACCTAGGCGGTCATGGCTTGGGCAGCTCGACGGGACCTGTCGCGAAGAGCTAGAGAT
>NC_061820.1:15941632-15943399 GCF_019202785.1 Penaeus chinensis
TAGTACAAAAGCCATTACAGCCATTGGAGTGCTTTAGTGACGGTCGCAGTCTCCCGTAAAGACGCGCAACCGCCTGTAAATGGTCCAGAGGGTGACGGGTTACACTTTGTGGATAGTAACCCATTTAGCGTGGAATGTCTTCCAAAAAATGATCAAATAGCAATTTCGAAATTCTGGATATTGGTGACTTTCTTCATCCCATGTTATACCTAGACTTTCCTTCTGGATTCACTTGGTAGCACTGTGTAAAACAATAACAGAACAATATTAGCTCAAGTGTACCTTACGCTGGGACTACGAGAGCAAGCGTGCATGGAAGTAACTTCTGCAACCCGAAGTTAAACCTGGGCAAGCCTCAGGCTTCCCTACTCAGTTCGCAGTTCAAACTTCCCATCGACAAAGATTTAACGTAGGGAAGATTTTATCGGCCTTTTCCTCTTTCCCCTTCTCCCCTCTTCCTCCTCTCCCCGCTCCTCCCCCCTCCTCCACCTCCTCCGCTCTCAATTCATCTCCCTTCTTCTCCCACTCCGTCTCCTCACCTCCCTCCCTCCTCCTCCTCCTCCTCCTCCTCCTCCTCCTCCTCCTCCTCCTCCTCCTCCTCCTCCTCCTCCTCCTCCTCTTCATCCCCCTCCCCGTCCTCCACCACCACCAACTTCTCCTCCTCCTCCTCCTCCTCCTCCTCCTCCTCCTCCTCCTCCTCCTACCCACCCCGGTCTCTCGGGACACTTAGTGAGTGAAGGGCCTTCAAGTGGCTTCCGAGGACTAAGTATCTTCAGGAGGGCTTCCTCTGGCCGATCCTCTGAAAGGACGTCTACAGGTGCACCTACAGCAGCACCTATTTGCCCGTCGTCCAGGTAAGTCGAATTGCTGCCAGGTGCCTCTTACTGACCAGTGAGTTACAAAAATATATATATAAAAGGTTCACCAATTTCCCTCCTGTATTTCATACTAAAGAAAATGTGTAAATCTTGTCTACCACATGAATCTTTCCATGACCATTGCAAACTTGGTAGTGGCCTGATAAGTGCCAATTCGAGATCTCGACAAGACTTTCATTCAGGAAAGTGACGCCACAAAATTTACCAATTCATACTGTATCATAAACAAATATGCATATATATGTGTTTGTATGTTACATGCATGTACATGTACATATATTTGTATATTCGTGTCTTTATATGTGTATATATACATGCACACACACACACACACACACACACACACACACACACACATATATATATATATATATATATATATATATATATATATATATATGTAGAGAGAGAGAGAGAGAGAGAGAGAGAGAGAGATGTGTGTCTGTGTGTGTGTGAGCTTGCGTGAGTGTGTGTGCTCGTGTGTGTGTGTGTGTGTGTGTGTGTGTGTGTGTGTGTGTGTGTGTGTGTGTGTGTGTGGGTGTGAGAGAGAGAGAGAGAGAGAGAGAGAGCTTGCGTGAGTGTGTGTGCTCGTGTGTGTGTGTGTGTGTGTATGTGTGTGTGTATCTATGTATGTGTGTATGTATGTATGTATGTGTGTTTGTATGCATGTGCATAAATATAACCACAGGCTAAACACACCATCCCTTTGACCTTTATTCTGGGTCAAATGTCAAGCCATCCGGTCCGTGAAACGCGGGGGGCAATTATGTATTAGCACAGCCCCGAAGGCTCGCATTGAAAATCTATTTCAATTTAGATGAATGACTATAGCTATATATATCATGATTGCCTTTATATTCCAGTCATTTCTATAGATCTATAAATATAC
>NC_061820.1:15958499-15963499 GCF_019202785.1 Penaeus chinensis
ATGAAGAGCGGCTCACGATGCATACGAGGATATCGGAAAAGCAAACAGCATTGCCTGGCCTTAAGCTTCCCTAATAAGTTCCCAAATTGCGCAGTTGTTTATCCGCAACTGCGCGCCGTGGAGGAGGAAATTCCATTAACGGGAGGCGGGTTGAATACCCTAATAACATCCTTATAACAGGACGTATGTTGCACAACGGAGGTCTAACAGAGCAGACTGAAAAAAAGAATGTGTTAAACAAACGAAGAACTGAAGTGTTACTCAGCCTAACGGATTTCCTGAGTAGAGGAAAGAAATTACATTTTAATATATTGAAACGTTGGTTGATTATCTATTCTTCTAAAGCACATCACTGATAAACAACGACATTTACAAAATCGAAATGCAACAATGTATGTTTGTGGCTTAATACGCTTAGCTAATCCGTTACAATTAGCATCAGAAACTAAGCGTTTGAGCAATTTGAAATTCATTGCTGAAATGGAGTCGTCCGGACCAGAGGCCGATCAAAGCCAGGGACGGACAAGGGGAAGGCCTCCGGAGACTAATAAGAACTGCATTTTTTTTTTTTTTTTTAATAGTACTAATTACTATTTAGTAAATTCTATTGAGAAAGGTTATTCATATCGGTCGTTTAAAGAGACAACAAACGTTTCAAGTGGTATATACTCAGCTTCAATGCAAAATATAAAAACTGAAATGAGCGGATGTAATCAATTCTTCAGAAATGAGTGTGCAAATGTATATTGTAAACATTTTAGAATTAGGGAATTACAATACAATAATTATCCTAATTAGAATACGTCTATCTGTAACGAGCATCAAATTACTTAAAGCCAGGAGATTTTAAGAATCGAGTCTTAAATCTAAAACGTTAATCAGGGTGAAACGTGTCCTTTCAAGTGGAAATGTGCAGAAAGTACAGAGAAAATAATGAGTGGAATGAACAATTAATCAATCTATTCAGTGCAGTTGACCTAAAAGCACATAATAAGAGAAGGGTATGATGTATAAACTGATAAGTAACGAGATTGTATAGACCTAAAAAAAAAAATTATAATCCAAAAACACATTAACGTTTCTGATGGGGCATCCAAGGGCACTGAGAAAAAAACGAAACCCATCAAAAAAACAAATAGAGAAGATGCTCATACTGATAGGAAAATTGACGATTTGTTATGAGCGTCCTCCCTATTCAGGCAGCTCGTGTTACAAGGTACTTCAAGCCCCGTAATAAGATTGCGGTGAATTCCTTCTCTTCTCACTAGTTCGGAATTTGTGCGTGGCGTCGGCCTCCTGGTTGGTTAAGGGATTAAGTTCATTCAAGGGAGACACAAATGACGGCCCATTTTCACTACGGCGATGACACATAAAGGCTCACGGCTAAGTGTTGATGGGTCAGCGCTTGATCCATTTTGCTGTGACATGTAGCATATGCAGTGCTCTGGGGTCTAATGAACAGCTTGCAATTAAATGTTAATTCGGGCGACAACTAGAGTTTACTCCTATCTGCAACTTGCGAAAATGTTGCATATATTTAAACTTGCGAATCAAAGAGCTTTTTGATTAAATAATGACGAAGAGTAATGATTTCATGTATGACCTTGTATACGTCGTATATTTATGAACATAGTAACACATATATGTGAGTGTGTGTGTGTTTATTTGTGTGTCTATATGTATATATGTATATTTATACATATATATGTATGTGTATACGTATATATGTATATATATATGTTTGTATGTGTATGAGTATACTTATATATGTATGTGTGTATAAGTATATATATATGTATATATACATATATATGTATGTGTGTATAAGTATATGTGTATATATACACATATATGTATGTATGTATGTATGTATGTATGTATATACATATGGGTGTGTGTGTGTGTTGTGATAGATATTGTGTATATATACATACATACATATATTTATATATATGTATATATATTTAGATATATACATATATCTACGGTAATTTTGGGATTTTGAAGGATTTTGACAGACGTGCTGCATAATTAGATAGAAGATTAATAGATGGAGAAATGAAAAAATGTAAAAAAAAAAAGTAATACCGTCAGCGCCACGTGTGCGCCCAAAACGAGGTCGTTTGTGCCTGTTAATCCATTACCAATTATATCTCTCACTGCACACTCTTGCCTCTCTACAAAGCTTTAGATAATGACTCTATTTGAATGGAGGCTCGGATATACGTGGAGGTAAAACGGGGAACAGTTTCGAGTGAGCTAAACATCGATGGCTAGATAGAAATTGTTTTTTTTAGAAAATAAGATAAAGATGTTTTGCTGAGAATAATCGTTAGGGAGTGTTGCCGACAGATGGGTCATTACTATTGTCACGGATCAATTATCTCAGTAACCTGAAATGGTTAGTTGTTTGTTTTACGAAGCAAATACCGTAAACAAATACGTCCCTTGGGGCTAGGTCAGGTCAGTGTGTCGTGGATGAGAAATGGAAACGATGGAAATATACAAGAAAGGAAATAAAGAATAAAATAATAATCGGGTAGTTATTAGTAAATAAAAACAATGCACTAGAACAGTATTTTTGTTTATTTGATGGGTATTACTTTTTTTCGAAACATTTTATAAATACACATATAAATATAGATCACACTCTCAAAAAGTCATACATCTCTTTCCGTGAACTGAAATTCTTCACTACCTGTATTTCAATTACATCATTGAGACATCATTTTTATCTGACGTTATTACAAGTGAATTCATCCATGGAAAGACAAACGCACCAAGCAAAGACACAAATTATAAAGAGCGAACTTGCATTAGGAGCATAACAGAACGCGAAGTCGGATGTCTTTGAAGCAAGACAATATGACGAAACCAAATTTAGACACAAATTGCCTCAATAGAGTTTTGAATTTATGGGTCATATTTTCGTTTATTTTAGTGATGAGCACGATTTGGCTTCCTCTTTGGCTATTCTGTTGTTATAATGGCAATCAAACTTGAATGTTGATGCGCCATTTATATCTCGCAATATCAATAAGAAAAAAATAAAACCGGTTGGTCCTTTGCTTTCGTCGCGTCGGAGGCAGCATAAACACTGTGATGATTTCTCAAGTTAATTTTCGAGTCCAGACAGCCTTCTTGGTATGTGATCTATATTGGTGATGAAAGCATGATATCAATAAGACAAACCTTGGGCAAACAACGATGTGTTTACGATGTATGTACAGTGTGGGGATGAGTTTCTACTTTGGCACGTGTGGTTCTGCTTATGAATGGCAAAACACTACTGTGCAGATAACATAAAGTATTCATAGACAGGGAGATTGGGGGGTGACAGGCTGAGAGAAAGAGAGAGAGAGAGAGAGAGAGAGAGAGAGAGAGAGAGAGAGAGAGAGAGAGAGAGAGAGAGAGAGAGAGAGAGACAGACAGACAGACAGAGAGACAGAGAGAGAGAGAAACGGAGGGGGAAGTAAGAAAAATCAAACAAACTAATGAAAAAAGAGAGAGAAACAAATGTGAGATGAAAGGGAAGATGAGGATAAAAGAACATTGGAAAAAGACAGAGAGAGAGACATACAGACAGACAGACAGAGAAAGAGAGCGAGAGAGAGAGCCGTGCAGGAGGCAGACTGCAGCGCCCATCGATAGCACCTCCAGCACAAACGTAAGTATGGGTAACAATAACACGTGACATCGCATGACGGCCCAGCTCAATCCGGTCGTTATTAGGTCGCTTCTCCAATAACGATCAATAAATCAAGTCACATTTTTTCTGGTGATATTCCCTCCCTTTCCGCCCACGCTCACCTGAGGCAGTTTCGAGAAAAAGCTGTGTGCTGCCTCTCTTCTAATGACAAGAGCTCATTCTTCATCAGCAGCAATATTGGACCCGGTAAATTACCTGCTTTCCTGATAGGCCTAAATGCCAATAGAAGAAGCCTCTTGTTATAATATATTTTCTTAAGCATAAGAAAACACTTCCGGAGGCAGGGGGTTTTAAGACGGTAAATTATAATAAGGATCTATCTAGGACGTTGGAGAGATTTTACTGTTTATGAGGGTTATATACAAGCGTGCGTGGGAGACATTAATAAAGGATGATTATCGCATAATCCCTCTCTCTCTCTCTCTCTCTCTGTCTCTCTCTCTCTCTCTCTCTCTCTCTCTCTCTCTCTGTGTCTCTCTCTCTCTCTCTCTCTCTCTCTCTCTCTCTCTCTCTCTCTCTCTCTCTCTCTCTCCTCTCTCTCTCTCTCTCTCTCTCTCTCTCTCTCTCTCTCTCTCTCTCTCTCTCTCTCTCTGTCTCTCTCTCTCTCTCTCTCTCTCTCTACCTCCCTCTCTCTCTCTCTCTCTCTCTCTCTCTCCCTCTCTCTCTCTCTCTCTCTCTCTCTCTCTCTCTCTCTCTCTCTCTCTCTCTCTCTCTCCTCTCTCTCTCTCTCTCTCTCTCTCTCTCTCTCTCCCTCTCTCTCTCTCTCTCTCTCTCTCTCTCTCTCTCTCTCTCTCTCTCCCTCTCTCTCTCTCTCCTCTCTCTCTCTCTCTCTCTCTCTCTCTCTCTCTCTCTCTCTCTCTCCTCTCTTCTCTCTCTCTCTCTCTCTCTCTCTCTCTCTCTCTCCCTCTCTCTCTCTCTCTCTCTCTCTCTCTCTCTCTCTCTCTCTCCCTCTCTCTCTCTCCCTCTCTCTCTCTCTCTCTCTCTCCTCTCTCTCTCTCTCTCTCTCTCTGTCCCTCTCTCTCTCTCTCTTTCTCCTCTCTCTCTCTCTCTCTCTCTCTCTCTCTCTCTCTCTCTCTCTCTCTCTCTCTCTCTCTCTCTCTCTCTCTCTCCTCTCTCTCTCTCCTCTCTCTCTCTCTCTCTCTCTCTCTCTCTCTCTCTCTCTCTCTCTCTCTCTCTCTCTCTCTCTCTCTCTCTCTCTCTCTCTCTCTGTCTCTCTCTCCCTCTCTCTCTCTCTCTCTCTCTCTCTCTCTCTCTCTCTCCCTCTCTCTCTCTCCCTCTCTCTCTCTCTCTC
>NC_061820.1:15970999-15975999 GCF_019202785.1 Penaeus chinensis
AACAAGACCCGGAATGGCGAAAATATCCTCGTCCTGTTGATGTTTATTTTCGCATTTCCTCTTTTTCTTTTCGTTTTTTTTTTTTTTTTTCGTAAGTATAGATACGCGCGCGTGCCTGTGCGTAAGACTGAGAATTAAGCATAGGTTATTTCTTTGTTTTGTTATTCAAGATGAGGGCTGAAGCGACGGCCTTAAGCAAAAGCAATAATTAAGTGAGTAAAAGGACCATGTCAGCATTTTACTCGGTTGCAAAACAAATGAGAGAGATGTTTCAGCATTAGAAAAATAGATTGTTCTACAGATAAACATGCATACAATTAGGTAACAATATGTGTATTTATATATATATACATATATATACATATACATATACATATACATATATATGTGTGTGTGTGTGTGTGTGTGTGTGTGTGTGTGTGTGTGTGTGTGTGTGTGGTGCATATATATGTATATGTAAATACACACACATGTAGGAAACTGCATCTGTGGCAGACAGTTGTCCTCGGCGAGGATGTCTGTCAGTCCTCATGGCTCGGGAGCTGATGATGGCAGCACAAATAGCCTCCTTTTCCGGGACTTTGCAAGGTCCCAGAAATTGAGGATTTCTGGATCTTGGTATCAGATCTCTGACCAGCATCGTTGGACTTGGTACAGAGATGCGGGTAATGTGGCCAAGGAGATCGGCCACATCCTCGTTAGCACTCGTTGGAGAATCCTCCAGAACTGCAGGGTGTATCGGAGTGCCGAGTTCTGTGGTACTGACCATTGATTAGTTATGGTTACCCCCCGAGTCCACAAAACACCCTGTCGATCCAATAATCACCCTAGTTTGTTCATCTGAACAGGATAAATGAGGGGGAGTGTGCCCCTTCATCCTGACTACCAAGCCAAGACTGCCAAGAAAGTGGCAGATTGTCTCAGGGTGTTTGCAACATCCCTGCTGAACTATTAAAGGCTGATGGTGAACCTATGGCAAGGGGTTTTCATGCTGTCCGGGCTGCCATCTGTCAGGCTGGTACCATACCCCCTGACCTGTTGAGGGGTGTGTTCCTCAAGAAGGCGTTTGATACGGTGCATCGCGAATCCCTTTAGAGATCCTGAGGCTACGAGGAATTCCAACAAGGATTATCGGATTAATAGCAAGCCTGTATACTGGCACTGAAAGTGCTATAAAATGTGGTGGGGCCTGTCGAGCTTCTTCCTTGTTAGTTCAGGAGTGAGGCAAGGCTGCGTTCTTACATCAACACTCAAAACTTACATGGACTCGATACTGGATATAGCTATTGTCTAACATCACTGTGGAGCAAGACTGGGCATATCAAGTTTATTCACCTTGAATTTGCTAACGATGTTGCTATTCTATCTGAGTCTCTGGAAGCCCTAGTGATGGCTCTTGATGCATTTAGCAATGAAGTGATGATGATGATGCATATTATCCGGCCAGGCCTCCCGTGGCCCCGTGGCGTGGGCCGCGCGGCGGGTCGACGGATTACGTGATAAACAAGAGCAATATTTCCCCGCGAGACAGTACGCCTAATGGCTCCCTTAACCGTATCAGCTTTAAAGGGCGCCGTGGCTCCTTCGCCCCCGCCGCCTGCCTCGTGGACGTGCTGACAAGACGGCGGTGACTGCAGGAGGAGAGTTCGCGAAGGAAAAGTGAAGGTTGATTTTCCTGTCGGCGGCACAATTCAGGCCGAGGAATATGCCGAGTCCGTTTGTCTCGCGACAGAAAAAAGAGAGAAAGATGGAAAGAAAGTAAGAAAGGAAGAAAGAAAGAAAAAGAGAAAGAAGAAAGGAAAGAAAGAAAGGGAGAAAGAAGAAAGAAAAAGAGAGAGTAAAAATACGCCACCGGCTTGCTGAAGAGGCATTCGGTCATTGCGAAGTTTCTTTGCGGGCATCAACAGGAGGCCGGGAAATCGCGTGGGAGGGAGCGCCTTTGTCCGGGTACTTTGATCCGCCGCTGCAGGAGGACCTCCACTGCAGGAGTCTCTGATGACAACGCCCTCGCTCTCTCCCGCTCTGCCCCGTGCCTTCTGTTATTCAGTGTGTGTGTGTGTGGAGTGATAATGTATACATACACACACACACACACACACACACACACACACACACACACATATATATATATATATATATATATATATATATATATATATATATATATATATATATATATATATATATATATATATATATAATCCGTCTCTACTCGTTGAAGGATCAGAAGGGGAAGTCTCCTTCGCCGGCATCCCTGATCCCTGACCTTGAGGGCTTGTTCCTTCTCCGTGGATACAGCTCCCGCCCCGCCTTCCGCCGGAGTCGGGATCGGGGGCGCCACCTTGCAGGAGGGTAGGGGAGGGAGGGGAGCCGCGCCCCTCTGCGTTTTCCGAATTTCGCAACGCTTTGTTTTTCTTTCCTCAGGTCAGTGGCTTCGGCGGCGGGTGGGAAAGTGACCGTCTGTGTGGGAGTAGCCTCGGAAATCCTGTTGAGTAAATGCGAAGGTAAATGTTTTCATAAACATCCGTAGTAGTTCATAGTGATAAGAGTGTATGGTTTCGTTTTTAGGCTAAACATGAAGCGAGGAATGAATAGTTACGGGGATTAGTGTATATATACAGATTGATAGATATAAAGAGAGATTTAAATAGATGGACAGATATATGTATCTTCACATAAGTTAAGAATGTATTTATCAATGACACAATATAAGACAGAGCAGAAAACAATTTTGCTTCACAATCAGTCGATCTAGACCCTCAAAAAAGTGAAATACCCTGCACTATATTTCTCGTAATTTCCGTGACTCGACGTACGTGCACGCGAAATTCCGAATTCGTCTCGCTTACTAATTTCGCAATTGACCGCGGTGGGTTTAACATGCCCTGGAAAATGAGACGTCTGGGGGGAATAACTCTAAGAATTGCGATATAAATGAATAAGCAGATAGAGAGGTATAAAATCATACAAGATTATTTTTATAGTGAATACTATCATTGAGAGTCATTGATTGTCCGCTTCTTTTTAAGAATAATATTAATTCACGGGCGATGAGTTCATTCGAGGCACGACGTGCTCTAAGTGACGGCGGCCATTTCGGAAGAGAAAGGCGTGGAGGTCGAAATCAGCGTCACAATTCAGAAGGAGGCTTCCGGGAACTATTATTAGCAATGACCGATTCCTAGAAGCTGCGTGGTTTCCGGATAAACTTGACATTTGAGAGGAAGAGAGGTGGGGAGGGGGGAGAGAAGGGAGGGAGTTAGATTGAGTGATAGATAGGTAGATAGATAAATAGGTAGGTAGATAGATATAAAGATAGATAGGTAGGTAAGTAAGTGGGTAGGTAAATAGATAGATAGATAGATAGGTCGGTAGGTAGACAGATAGACAGATATGCAGATAGAAAGAAAGAGATAGCAAAAAAAGGGGGAGGGGAGGAAGAAGATAGGAATAAATCAAGAATCAAACAAACGGCCACATCAATAAACCCAAAAACAAAATGATGACGGAACAGACGCCGAGTCCGAAACCTGGATCGTCCTCCGAAAGGCCTCGCTGCTCCGCCACGAGACCCCAGCTTCCTTACCCTCTTCCTCGCCTAACTTCAGAGGATCAAACACATGGCGGATATCATAGAAACGAGACCTCTTCTTCTGAACAAAATAACAAGACAACTGTCCCCGCGCTCTCTAACCCTTCATGGCCCAACATCTTTTTTATCTCTCTCGTTTTTCCCCCCAATTTGCCTTTGATCTTCCTTCCCGAAGTGGCGGACCTGGCGAGGGCAGGACATACACGCTCGCGATCTTGTGGGAGAGAGTCACTTGAGTCGAAAGAACAGCTCGAAGGCAAGAAGGAAGGAAGTGGGAGGGGGGAAAGCCGCGTTCGGAATCGCTTGCGCTCGAATGTATGACCAGATACATTTGTCCTATTGTCAACAAGTCAAAAAAACAAACAAATCCTGTTTATACTGGAGACCCAAGCTTTCTCTTTTACTGGTTCGTGTTTTGTTGACTTATCGGACCTCCTCGTCCTCGCCATCACTGTCATCTCGTAACATTGTTCCCCGCAGCCATTTGATCGTTCTCCCATAACAAAGTGTCCGAAGGTCTTTGAAGATTCCCTTGTTGATTAATCTTTTTCCCACCACTTTTCGGTCAGGTCGTTTGCATTTTTCACTTGTCTTCGCTTTGTTTTCTTTCTTTTCCTGAAGGTAGTTTACCATCATTTTCACTATTTTCCTTCATTCATATATCTCTCATTTATCATTTAAATGTATATAAAGCACTTGCTTCGTCTCGATAATTCAGAAACATTCATTCTAACTTGAAACTGTAATTCGAAATGCACGATTTAGCCGTTCATTCTGGTATCAATTTAAATTTTTAAAAATGATTGAACAAGTGAGTCCTCAACAGAAAATGTCAAATTAAACTGATGTTTTAATGTCAGAGCCTGTTTTCCACGGATATTATTTTCCTCATATGATATTCATATCAACCACTTTTCCCCAGAGCCAAACGACTAAAATAACACAGCCCGAACTCCCTCTGACGACCCCTTCATGCCTTCCCATTGACAAAAATACCGTACTATAGATGGAAAATTTTAACCATTAAGCACAGGCAAGTTCTGAGTACGTGACTTGCATGTTGAGAGCGTCGTGTGCCCAGGCTTGGAGTCCGAGGGCGTCTGCGAAGGCTGGCGTGTCCCCTCGCCTTAAATTGTTTTCGACGCGGATCAACTCGAGGGAAAATACACTAATAGCTCTCCCCTTTTCCCTTGCGTTACACTTTTCCTTCCTTCGCACTAATGATTTGCATCTTTTTAGTCCTTTTGTTCTTGTAGTCGTTTTTATTATCATATTCTCTATGTCTCTTTCTCCTTTTATTCGTCGTCCTCTTTTTTGTTTCGACTATTTCTTTTCCCTCTGCATATTTCTTTCTTTCTTTCTACTCCATTTCCTTGATTATTTTATCCACCTGTAGCTTTTCCTCCGT
>NC_061820.1:15983499-15985999 GCF_019202785.1 Penaeus chinensis
ATAGTTATGGGATTTTTAAAAGTCTTTTGACAAGAAATGCAATACTGAATGAACTCAGTTTGAAGGAATACTTGCGAATGCTATTACTGAGTGGCTTATACTATTGTGACAATTGTCTAGATTTTCTACCAAGATCAATACATGTCCGTGTATTTCTGAGCAATTCTATTGTACAGAAATACATGAAAAAGTAACTAGTACCAATAAACCAAAGGTGTTCAAAAGCTGACATTTTATTTCCTTATCACATTCATTAATTTCTTTGTACCAGTATGCATGGGTATGCGCGTGCAAGTGCGTGCTACCACAGACACATTAGACCATTTCTTAATAACCACAAATAATTCAATATATAGCATGCATCATAGCGCTTAGTAATAACAAGCAACAGTGAGGCAAGACCCAGGGCCAGCAGCGTCTTCGTGGACGGCACAAAGGAGATGATAAAACACGAGGAAAGCATGGGCAGAGGCATGCCACGTAACGTTCGATAGCCTCGTGTCCATGCAGTGGGAAGTATCGATCACCAACACCCACTAATAATGGCCGCCCGTGAGACCTGAATATTTGAAAAGGTTGACCACTCTCCCCGTGCGGCTGCCGGGCTCGGCGGCTCCCTGCGTCCGGGCTCTCTCTCTCTCTCTCTCTCTCTCTCTCTCTCTCTCTCTCTCTCTCTCTCTCTCTCTCTCTCTCTCTCTCTCTCTCTCTCTCTCTCTCTCTCACTCACTCTCTCTCTCTCTCTCTCTCTCTCTCTCTCTCTCTCTTTCTCTCTCTCTTTCTCTCTCTCTCTCTCTGTCTGTATAGACGCATAAATGAATCGGCGGGATGAACGTCGATGCGGGGCCGTCCAGCCAGCGCATGAACGTTACCTAAGGAACACGGAAGGCCGGAATGGGAGCGAAGGGACGCCGGGAGAATCTCGCAACTCAGGGCTCTCCGCCGGGAGCCTCCGCAGCGAGGACACGGAGCAATTCGCGAGATGACTGCGCCTCCCGGAAGATAACCGCAGGAGGGTGAAAGAAGACAACACTCGCCCAAAGAAGGGATCGAGGAGAGAGAGGGAGAGGGGAGGAGGAGAGAGGGAGAGAGAGAGAGGGGAGGAGGAGAGAGAGAGAGGAGAGGAGGAGAGAGGGAGAGGGGAGGAGGAAAGAGGGAGAAGGGAGAAGGGAGAGATAGAGAGAGGGAGAGAGGGGAGATTCCCAAACAATGTCAGCTATTACTCTCACAACAAAGCATCCTCTTGCCTCGGCCTCGTCCACCCTATCTTAGCTCGTCCTCTCGCTTTTCAGACGACGTTGCTTTTGTCTAACCCCCCCCCCCTCATATTCCCTCTCTCCTGGACCTCCCACCCCCACCCTCAGGCCCCTTACAGCCCCTATTCACCTGTAGCATCAAGTACCTCTCGACCAACAGATTTTTCTTCATCTTCTATCCCTCTCTTCGTTATTGACCTCCTTTTCCAATTTTCATGTTTCCGTAGAGGTCACGAATCGGCGTCTGCATTCCCTTGCCGTTGGTGTGCACAGCCTCGCTATAACATGCACGTCTTACCTCAACATTCTCTCTTTTTTTGCAATGGATGACTCCAAATCTTTCACGTTGATTAGGATTAACCATTTTGGGGTAAGTGATTCATATTAACGTCTCATATTAACGACTTCTTTTGAATCTCTTCATTTAGAAGAAAAAAAAAACATGGAATTTATGGGAGGAAACGATATCAAAGTATCAATTTCCGCCTTGCAAGTCTATCAACGTCCCTCTCCTCTCATAAACGGAAACCCATGTTAAAGCGTTCCAGCCGTGATCTCTGCAGCAGAGGCTACAATCTCCGCCGTTAAGACCCATTAGGCTACAGGTTCCCCCTCCGTTAATGCGAGGTGCTGTGGCTGATTAGGGACGACCCTGCCTTATCATGTTTATGGGCTTCTAGTGTAATTCATGTGTAGTGATGCTGAAGATGTTTATGGCGTCTTAATTACCAGACAAAGACACGCAAACACAAACACTATTCATAATTTCGTAATCTATGTATTTATCGTTTATGGAAAATATCTCTTGATCTCCGTGTTTTCGTGTGGGGCATGGAATCTACTAGACACTATGTACAAATCACTGATGCGTAAAGGAAGAAAGTTGCATGCTTTCATACCGACATGCATATTTATCTAAGTGCAAGGACAATCGACATTCATTGATTTCAGTATCAGGATTCAGATAGCGTGAACTTCCTCGTGAGGGAGATGGCGGGGTGCATTTTCATTCCTCTTCCTCATTCTCCTCTTCGCTCTTCTTTATTTTATTCATTTTTCTTCCCTTGCTTCCCCTTGGCCCATTCTTCGTCCCTCTTTATCGCAAAAGCCTACCCCTCTCTCCCGTTACTGCTACTTCCCCTACCAATTCTCTTATTCCGTGTTTTTGCCTCTTTTCTCTCCTTTCTTCTCATTCCCGTTTTAGTTTTTCTTCAACCTTTTCTCCTCCTCCTCCGCCTCCATCCCCA
>NC_061820.1:16023499-16028499 GCF_019202785.1 Penaeus chinensis
TTTATATGTGCCAGAATGTGCACATTCGTAGGCCTATATGTCTTTATCAGCACACACATCTGTGTCCTCATTCTGGCATTCGATTCAACTCTAAATTATACTTTTGTGGCCACGTCACGAGATCACAGTTTCTTATTCATGAACAAAATGCATTCTCCAGCAGCCGTGATTCTTTCTCCCTCGCTAACAGCAGGCGATGGACATGGCTCTCGCAGGAATGAGGAGCACCTGCGCCAGCCTTTCCGGATGTGTCTTCGGGTGCTTCTCCTTCAGGCATTCTATTTTACATGTGTCTGCCCAGGCAGAAGTCGCTGGCATTGCTATTTTTACCGCCTGAGTAAACATTCAAGCCATGGAACCTTTCCTCGGCCGAGAGCTGCCGGGTCCGTGAATGGCAGATGTTGCAGGCGGCGTTTTGTGTTTACCTGCACCTGCATCCAGTAGACGTAATTGGAAATCCATGCTTTATGCCATCAGTTGTGACCATACTATGTGGTCTCGCGGAGATCTCAGAATGACCCTTTTGGGTTTTAATCCATTAAAGTATCATCAGTGTGCAGGGCGAATTCGGGCGCTGAGGTTAAAGTGGCTGTAAGATAGATCGCTCCGCCGTTTTGTCATCCAACACTTTTCGCTGATTGGTCTTTTGTGTGAGAGTTTCCTTCTCCTTTTCCTCTGTCTTCTTGCTGTGATTTTATGGACAATATGGAATGCAAAATATACACTGCATGTCAAGAAACAATTACTCGCTTCGTTACTGGTCACCTACACAGCTCGTTATGACAAAAGAAATAACTTCGGCGTCGGCCTTTCCAGACAACCTATCATACCAAAGAACAAGCAAATACATCTTATAATGTCCAAGCTCTCACCCATGAAAAAGCGCCTTTAAATGTAAACTACTGCCACTTAATGCGGGAACGTGATGACTGGTTAATAAACATCACAATATCATGGGTGTGGCGCAAGGCCCTCACACACCCCTCCTCCCACGCTTTTCGGAATACCAGAAGGGTTAAAAATACAGCTCTCGTGTGTGCGAAGCTCCCCGAAATAGAATAAACACACAGCTCGCAATCTTTCCCGCAAGAGCCTGTCATATAGGAGTGTCCCGCGTGGGAGACGAGCAGAGTCCGACCCCGATTGCTCTTCCCACAGCTCCTTGTAAAAGACGAAGGCGAAGGGGAAACTCTCGCTCGCTGTGCAGCTCCCGACAGCCGCAAATACACACTCGCAGGGAGTCAATTAGATTAACAGTCATAAAACGTTCAAATAGCCCTAACTATTCGGTTTAGGTCTCGAAACTATGTGCAACGACGTTCATTGTTGCAATTTTCGCCCTTATGTAGCGGTGCGAAAGGGCAATATTTCTTTATTACTACTGTCACTTATGAATCCTTAGCGCAAGTGATTGTTATAAGTGTTTCTGAATTTCTTTGTTTCCTGTTGAACTATGCTGATATATCCATGTTTAGAAATACGAGGGCTCCTTTCATCACGATTATAATCATCACAGTAAACATTAAATATCTCAATGTACTGAATCTGCGCGCACTTTGACCGTGGAAGGAGCTTTAGATATAAGTTTATCTACGCCCATTGCCCGCCCGCCTCCTGAGCCAATGTGCGCGTCCGCCTAGACTCACACGCCCTCCTCTTAAGCCGCGTCATCCGGTGTGGCTGTATGCGCTCGTCCGGCGGAACTGCGCTTTCGTCGGCGCATTCCTCGAGGTTTTCCGGATTTTATTATCTTCACCATCATTATCAATTTTGTTATTATATTATTAACATCTTAATCATTATAATCATCATTATTACCACCTTTCTTACTACAACCAGCATCACATCTTGTATTATTTTTTGCCCTTTTTTATTATTTTCTTGCCATTTTGAAAGTATCGCTGCAGTAACCATTACATTCACGCTCGCTATGAATCCCGAATGGACAGGCGAGCATCGAGAAGCGCGCAATGGGCCACATCCAGCCTTCCTTCAAGTGCTGACAATTGCGTTAATTCACTCGTCACTTGACACTTTCTGCCGTGATGCCAGCGCTCTCATCCGTCCGTTTTATCGTGCTCGCATCTTGCAATAAGAGCAATTTTCTGCATTCTGACAGGCAGAAATTGCGCAATAATTGTTCTGTCCGTCTTTGCTTTGCTGTTTTCTTTTAGTTGGGTTCATAATTTTCGGTGCAAGTTTCCGTATGCACATGGATATATATACATGCATGTATGCATAAACCAGATATACATATGTGTGTATATATATATAAATATATATATAGATATGCGTGTATATATATGTATATGTATATATATATATGTATATATATATATATATATGTGTGTGTGTGTGTGTGTGTTTGTGTGTGTGTGTGTGTGTGTGTGTGTGTGTGTGTTTGTGTGTGTGTGTGTTTGTGTGCTTGTATGTGTGTGTGTGAGTGTATGTGTGTGTGTGTGTGTGTATGTGTGTGTGTGCGTGTGCGTGTGCGTGTGCGTGTGTGTGTGTGTGTGTGCGTGTGCGTGTGCGTGTGCGTGTGCATGTGCATGTACATGTGCACGTGTGTGTGAGTGTGTGTGTCAGTTCATACATACATACACATGCACATATACATGCGTGTATACATGTATATATTTGTGTGTGTGTTTATGTGTATTGTTACCATTGTCTCATTATTCACTGGTGCCTCTGTCACGCATTCCTAACCTGACCCACTTCACAGAAACAAAAATAGAGTGATAAATATGCATGGTGTTGAAAGACTGCGGCAATAAGATATGAAATGGGATAAATCAGATGCCACGTTGAAATAAGCAGACTGGGAAAGACCCAGGCGCAGAGATTGAAACGTGGCACCGATAGAAACCGACATTCGAAAACACACAAACAAGGAGACGATTTTTTCCCTCAAGGACAAGGAACTTTGTCGTGAGATCACGCAGGGTGAGGGAGGGAGGGGGGGGGGGGTACGAGGGTGAGTGTAGGGGGAGAGTTCATGAGGGAGAGTGTGGGAGGAGAGTTCATGAGGGAGATTGTGGAGGTGATGTCAGTGTGAGAAGAAGTCACCGTGTAGAGGGAGGGTCCATGAGGCAATATATGAGGGGTCCATGAGGCAGCGTGAGGTACGGCTGACAGTGAGGACGGTTGTTTAAGCTTTTGTTTAGCATTAATGAGTTCGTTTCGTGTTTCATGGTCGTGGAATTACGTCGTTTTTTATTCTTTTTTTTTCATTTAATGCACAAAGGAATCGCTGACAGAAAAGTTGTATGAACCTGTTACTGATGGTTTAACGACCGAATTGATCAGAAAGATTTCCATTTCTCTCTCAAGCAGGAAGCGGTTCGAGGAGCAGCAGGTGAAGAGTGACCTTCACTGAAGAAACTCTAATCGTTTTGAGGGGAAGCAGGTCTGAAGGCCACGTGCCACAGGGGCTTAAGTGACACGACACTAATGACTGTCACGAACGCTCGGATAAATAGTGTATGCGCACACACACGTACCCATATAAGTGTGTGTGTGTGTGTGTGTGTATGTGTGTGTGTGTATGTGTTTGTGTGTGTGTGTGTGTGTGTGTGTGTGTGTGTGTAAATATATATAAATATGTTTATACATATATATTTATTTATTCATGTATATATGTCTCTGTGTGTATATATGTATATATACATATATATATGGTATGCATGTATGCATGTAAGTATATATAAGTGTGTCTGTATGTATGCATATGTGTTTGTGTGTATGTATAGAATATGTTAAATGTGTATGCTTGTATGATATATATGGTATGTATGATATGTACGTATGTATGTTTGTATGCATATCTAATATGTGTGCGCATGTACTTATTATATTTATGTATACATGTGTAATATGTATGCTGGTATGTAAGAAATGTATGTGTATATGTTTAATATGTATGTATACATGATATGTATGAACGTATGTGGATGCTCATCTATGCGATACACATTCCTCATTATCTCTCAACATTCGTTTAAAAAATGTTCCTTATGTCGTTGCTATCGTACGCCAGTATATCTATAATAATACTATAATATCTATAAAAAATCCAACACGACTTGATACCGTAATCTTTCAACACAATGAAGATGAAATTGATGATAATGATGATAACCAATTGAATTATAAATAACGTCCTGCATTTATAATTACCCACTGCTGTATTTATCCTCCCGTTCGATCATTCATAAGAGCAAGAAAATGCTTTTAGACCCGGAAGGTGGGGGGTGGGGGGGGGGGCGTCGTTTAGGGCTGTTTGTGCTATCAATGATTCACAGAAGCGAAAATCAGTTCATTGAGCGTATCCGGCGAGCGTGGCTGCGAGCTGTTACGACCTCTTCTGGGCTCTCCCCTGCCGCCTCTCCCCCTCCCTTTTCTGCCTCTCGCCCTTCCCCTACCACCCCTCTCTCTCTCCCCTGCCGCTTCTCCTCCCCTCCCCTGCCACCTTTCCCTCCCCCCTGCCGCCTTTCCTCCCCCCTGTCACCTTTCCTCCCCCCTGCCGCCTCTCCCACCTCCCCTTCCACCTCTACCTCTCCCTATCTACTTTTCCCTCCTCCCTGCCACTTCAACTCCCCCACCACTTCACCCCTCTCCCCTGGCGCCCCCCCCCCCCCCGGCCACCCTACCCCTCCCCTGCCGCCTGTCTTCCCGGTAGTGTGGGTATTATGCTGCTAGTGACATCTGTGGTACTGATAATTGCATTGCTGCAGAACAATATTGCAATGGTATGTCGTTTGCGATGGTGGTGCAAATCAGATTGGAAGTTATGACACAAAAATGACGATGTTGCCAACAATTCCATTTTTGTAATTGTTATAATCATCATTATTATGACATTACTACTCGTCTACTATATATATAATTTATTACCATCATTATCATTATCATTTCTATGATTGTTACTGGCATTATTGTTACTATTATCATTGTTGCTGTTGTTGTTGTTGTTCTTATTATTATTGTTATTGTTATTG
>NC_061820.1:16038499-16043499 GCF_019202785.1 Penaeus chinensis
TAATGGAAACCAGAGGTGATGTCAATCGCCATTACAACCAGAATTAGTATCGATCAGCATCATAATCAGCATCAGCATCGATTAATGACCCCGCTTACCTGATCAATACGACGGAATATAATATTGTGTATTTTTCTGTCCTCAATTTTTTTTCTCATATTAGTCACACTAACATATATAGAGTAATTATTACTATGATATTAACTTAAATTACTTTTGTATCCTACGGACTTAGGACCATGATATCAATGAATACATTAGGTCACTGTATTCTTACCAAAATAAAAGCAACAAAAAAACAATAATGATGATAATCATGATGATAACAGCAATAATAACAAAGATCATGATGATAGTAGTAACAATGGTGATAATAATAACAAAAACAATAATAATGATATTGATGAAATTAATAATACTAATGATAATGATAATAATGATAATAATAAGGAGATGAACTAAAATGACAATTATAATAATAATAATGATGATATTAATAACATTAATGATAATGATAATAGTAATAATAATAATAATAATAATATTGATAATAATAATAATAATAATAATAATAATAATAATAATAATAATAATAATAACACTACTACTAATAATAACAATTATAGTAATAGTAATAATAATGATAATAAAAAAATAAAAACAACATTAACCCAATGCCTTCATGGAAAATAATTAAAACATGGGGGAAATGCTGTGCTCATTTTCTATATTTTTTTGTGAAAAGTCTTTGCACATAAATAGCTCTGCTAGTGCTTAGCCACAAACGAGTCAAATGGTAGACCTTGTGACCTTACCTGATTTTAATTGGAGGGAAAAATGTACTTTTTACTAGTACTATGAATATCGATGGTGTTATTTTTATTATAAACATTATAATTACTATAATGTTATAATCATTAGTAACAGCACAATAAGATAACGTAAAATATTTTCATAAATCAAGGAAAAAGATAAACGGGTGAGACAGGCAGTACTCGTAATTGGCTCATTGGTGACTTAGTACAAGTGTAGCCATCTATGTGTTAAAACAATTAAACAAGTAAACTCACAGTGGGCATGACATACACGTACACGTCATGCCCATCGGCATTGGGTTAATGACAGTTATCAGGAAAATAACTATGATAATGATGGTAATAATAATAATGATAGCTATAACAATAATTAATAACGATAATGATAATGATAATGAAAAAAAGAATTGCTATGATGACAATGATATTGACTATAATGATAATAATGGTAATTATAATGATAATTATAATGATAGAAATAACAATAATAATAATAATAATAATGATAATGATAATAATAATAATAATAATGATGATATAGATAACAATAACAGCAATAACAATAATAATTATAATAATATTAAAACTACAATAATAGTAATAATAATAATGATGATAATAATAATAATGATAATAATACTAATAATAATAATAATAATGATAATAATAATGATAATAATAATAATAATGATAACAAAAATAATAACAATCGTAATAATAACAACAATTATTTTAATTATAATGATAGTAATGATACTGATGATACTGTTATATTGACACCATAAACTGTGTTCAGTCATTTTGCTTTGATTATCTGCGTTACCGTAAATCTATTTCATAGTTTTCAAGTTCTTTAATCGTTATCCTTTTGGGGAAAAAAACAATTCTGCTTGTGAGTATTTAATCCCAAAGCAGGTATTCCGTTCTATTCAAGGGGAAGCGTTAAATTCAGCCACTAAGCCTTAACTTTTGAAAAAAAGGATTCAATTCTACTGGAAATTATTTAATTCTGCTAATGACTATTTGGTTCACTTCTACCATAGCGTCGTCAGCTCTACCAAATATGAAATTCTGCCAAGAAGTATTAATTTCTACCAATTTGTATTTAATTCTACCAAAAACTGTGTAATTCCATATATGTGTGTGTGTGTGTGTGTGTGTGTGTGTGTGTGTGTGTCTATTGTCCTACTAGAAAGTACTAAATTAAACTAGAAAATATCAAATTCAACAAAAAACTATTAATTTCTAATAAATATTTAGTAATATGAATTCTTTCTCGTACAGTTCGGACTATATCGAAACAAAATATTTCTGTCGCAATCAGTTAATGCAACAGCTGACAGGCTTCCAGATCATCCAGGAAATCAACAAGAAGAGGTGCTGTGGCGACCTTCAATCACAAAATAAGGAGGACAAAGATATCAATTTAAAATGTTTGATAACTGTATGTAGAGCATATATATATATATATATATATATATATATATATATATATATATATATATATATATATATATATATATATATATATATATATATATAAAGTATATAGAATATATAGCATATAAAGTATAAAGATATGCATTTATTGCTCGTATTCGATGCCAGGAAGAGTGTATATCATATCAGGAACATTTTCAAGCATTTTGCCTGGATTTTTATATAAAAAAAACCACACATCCGAATGATTTACTTTACTCTATATCGACTTTTGTCAACCTAGAATAAACCAGGAAGCAATTGCATCGAAACAAATCATAGCACATTGGTAAGGCTTAGCTTGTCTAAAAATAGCTAAAGCGTATACAAACACACGTACTAGTCTAGAAAAAAATGACTACGAACAAACGATATTATCTAACTGTCGGTGTAATGTTGCGTTCCTGCACGCCACTCCGGCACGCTCAGCTGACGTAGAATAACATGCTATGCACACACAAAGAAACGCTTACAGAGGCACCGCCGCAGCTACTGTAAAAAGAGTACATCGTCAAATAAAAACAATATAATTAAATATCGGCCCACAAGTTTTACGCTACTACCCAATCTAGAATACAATTGTATGCGCGCATACCATACATACCATTAAGCACACACGCGCTTCAACATAGACATATCTCTCTTCCCCAGCCAGCAAGCACTCAACAAAACAAACACGCCATACGTACATCCGAACTACACGGGGAACCTGAACCTGTAAACAGTTATCAAGCATGAATACCATACGCTTTTTTCGTCGGCGCAGCCCGGATGCGAGACACCTCGAGATCTATCAGGGACTGTTGATATTGATTTTCCATTGAGCCAATCAACAGACTGATTTAGCCTTTAGCCTTTCGACCTGTGAACATCGACCGTGCTGAGTCGTGTCACCTGAGATGCATGTGATGGAATATTATTGCTCTGCCAGAGTTTAATGTTGTGAGAGCTTATGAAATTCTCGCTGAGCTTCCCAGGCAGCAATGGATTAATGATAAAGCAGTGTAAGTGCGTGCATAATGCTAAGAGAAAGGGGGTACCATAGAGTTTCAAAGTGTTTTAGACAACTGAAAATGCACGAAAGGGCTAAACAGTATATTCCAAAGGTAATTCCTGTCACTTTATGTTTTATGGCATTTAACCTAGACAGCCAACTATCATAATAAGAAACGCCGAAGGGGGACCACTGGAAGGGCCAAGGAGCTGCCACTGGAAGGGCCAAAGGGACACCATTAGAAGGGCCATGGACTCCCAAAGGCCAAAGTGATTCCATTGAAAGGGCCGAGTGAGTCCCATTGGAAGGGTTGAGGGGCATCACTCTTCTTCTTGCTCACCATGCTCTCTCGCCTCTTTCACCTTCCTTCCCCTCCTCCTTCTCCTTCTCCTCCTCCTCCTCTTCTCCTTACTCCTCTTCTCCTTACTCCTCTTTTCTTTCTCTTCCTCCCCTTCCGCCTCTTTCTCCCCTCCTCCTCCTCTTTCTCCTCCTCCTCCTCCTCCTCCTCCTCCTCCACCTCCTCATCCTCCTCCTCTTCCTCCTCATCCTCCTCCTCCCCCTCCTCCCCCCCCCTCCTCCTCCTCCTCCTCCTCCTCCTCCTCCTCCTCCTCCTCCTCCTCCTCCTCCTTCTCCTCCTTCTCCTCCGTCTCCCCCGCCACCTCTTCCTCAGGAGACAGAGAGAACAAAACAAGACCACACACACAAATGAGCAGGTGGTCACATTGCGAGTAAGAGCGAATTTGAACTGAGCAACTCTCCCTCACAACACATTTGCAAGCTGACACGCGAGGAAAATTTAAGGTCGAGACTGAGGGATGTTTATGCAGATGTGTCCGCGACGCCACGTTCACCAGCTACCGCGAGCAACGAACGTGTCGAGAACGTGTTTTGTGCAACGTGATCCACTGTGTTTCGTGTTGCGTGGATTTTGGAGACTTTATTTGGTTTGCGCTGCTGAAGGGTCATGGGTGGTTAGAGAGTGGTGGTGGTGGTGATAGCGATAATGAGCAAGGTAGTAGAGATGGTATTACTGAACGCGTGATAATAAGGGTAATGCAGATAATCATTATCTCAATAAGAAAAAAGATAGATAAGATCATATCAATGACAGGAAGGAATGTAGAAAAAAGTCGAATACTGCGAATACTGATAATAATAGCAAATAGTATTTGAGATAATCAAATAATCACAGGCGTAATAATAAGAATGAAGCATGTACCCAAAAGAAGGGCTTGCTTCTCAGGTACATTTCCATCTACCAAACCCTCTTACAACCCTGTCAGTTCAAAAGAACACAAGGATTTTGAACTTCGGCTTCACGCCAGAACAAGAAAAAGACACTGACCCGCCCAAGTGTGAGTCGAGCGCCGTAAGAACAACAGCCACAGCCCGACGAAGGAAAAGGCGGAGGCGGGCGGGCGGCTTCGTTTGATTCGCTCTCCGGGTCGATTGTCTCTGAAGTCGCAAGCTTTGTGCCTCTGTCGCGCCGGGGAAGAAAAACGGCCAACTAATGCCAGTTATTTGCGCCTTTTTTTGATGGTTAGAATTTATCGAAAGCGTCGGACTATAATCCAAAAGACAAGTGTGAATCACCTCTGGTGATGATGGCATGATCATTTTAAAAGTCTCCGCGAAGTGTTGAAAATGACGGTAATTAATGTCTGTCATAGTTAGAGAGACAAATTCATGTGTTTTAAGGTAGGAAAAACTCG
>NC_061820.1:16048499-16053499 GCF_019202785.1 Penaeus chinensis
CGTCGAGGGGAGAGGAGGGGGACGTCGAGGGGAGAGGAGGGGGACGTCGAGGGGAGAGGAGGGGGACGTCGAGGGGAGAGGAGGGGGACGTCGAGGGGAGAGGAGGGGGGACGTCGAGGGGAGAGGAGGGGGACGTCGAGGGGAGAGGAGGGGGACGTCGAGGGGAGAGGAGGGGGCGTCGAGGGGAGAGGAGGGGGCGTCGAGGGGAGAGGAGGGGGACGTCGAGGGGAGAGGAGGGGGACGTCGAGGGGAGAGGAGGGGGGACGTCGAGGGGAGAGGAGGGGGACGTCGAGGGGAGAGGAGGGGGACGTCGAGGGGAGAGGAGGGGGACGTCGAGGGGAGAGGAGGGGGCGTCGAGGGGAGAGGAGGGGGACGTCGAGGGGAGAGGAGGGGGACGTCGAGGGGAGAGGAGGGGGACGTCGAGGGGAGAGGAGGGGGACGTCGAGGGGAGAGGAGGGGGCGTCGAGGGGAGAGGAGGGGGACGTCGAGGGGAGAGGAGGGGGACGTCGAGGGGAGAGGAGGGGGACGTCGAGGGGAGAGGAGGGGTGCGTCGAGGGGAGAGGAGGGGGACGTCGAGGGAGAGGAGGGGGCGTCGAGGGGAGAGGAGGGGGGCGTCGAGGGGAGAGGAGGGGGCGTCGAGGGGAGAGGAGGGGGGCGTCGAGGGGAGAGGAGGGGGCGTCGAGGGGAGAGGAGGGGGCGTCGAGGGGAGAGGAGGGGGGCGTCGAGGGGAGAGGAGGGGGCGTCGAGGGGAGAGGAGGGGGACGTCGAGGGGAGAGGAGGGGGACGTCGAGGGGAGAGGAGGGGGGCGTCGAGGGGAGAGGAGGGGGACGTCGAGGGGAGAGGAGGGGGGACGTCGAGGGGAGAGGAGGGGGACGTCGAGGGGAGAGGAGGGGGACGTCGAGGGGAGAGGAGGGGGACGTCGAGGGGAGAGGAGGGGGGGCGTCGAGGGGAGAGGAGGGGGACGTCGAGGGGAGAGGAGGGGGGCGTCGAGGGGAGAGGAGGGGGGCGTCGAGGGGAGAGGAGGGGGACGTCGAGGGGAGAGGAGGGGGCGTCGAGGGGAGAGGAGGGGGCGTCGAGGGGAGAGGGGAGAGGCCGAGGGGACTTTGGAGAAGTGGGGGAAGGGAATAGATCATCAGGTGAGTGAGTCGATGGGGGGGGGGGGGCGAAGGCGAGGGGGCTGCTAGTGGGTGTGCGTTCCTTTGCCTTCCGGTGGGTAATGGCGATTCTTTTGCATCACAGCACATACAATCGATTGCCTGAGGGGGTGAGAGAGGGGGGAGAAAGAGAGAGAAAGAAAAAAAAAGAGAAGAGAGAGAGAGAGAGAGGGAGAGAGAGAGAGGGAGAGAGAGAGAGAGAGAGAGAGAGAGAGAGAGAGAGAGAGGGAGAGAGAGGGAGGGAGAGAGAGAAGAGAGAGAGAGTGAGAGAGAGAGAGAGAGACAGAGATAGAGAAAGAGAGAGAGAGAGTGTGTGTGTGTGTAAGAAAGAGAGAGAGAGAGAGGGGGGAGGGAGAGAGAGAGCACTTACTTTGTTAAACACTTCAACATTTGATTGATATTCTTAATTACCAAAAAGTATGTCAGTAAATTGCCCTGGAAGTGTACATCGAGTCAAGCTGTCAAGATGAAATATGTTGTAAAATCACAAAGATTAATAGAAAGAAAGAAAGAAAAACATAAAAAATAAGACTTAACAAACCCTCAGGATTCCTAAGCCAATATGTTTTCTTCTTCCTCTTCTTCCTTTTCTTCTCCTTCTTCTCCCTCTTATTATTATTATCATTATTATTATTATTCCTCTTCTTCTTCTTCTTTTTCTTCTTCCTCTTCTTCCTCTTCTTCTTCTTCTTCTTCTACCTCTTCATCTTCATCTTCTTCTTCCTCTTCTTCTTCTTCTTTTTCTTCTTCTTCTTCTTCCTCTTCTTCGTTTTCTTCTTCTTCATCTTCATCTTCATCTTCATCTTCTTCCTCTTCTTCTTTTTCTTCTTCTTCTTCCTCTCCTTTATCTTCTACTTTTTCCACCTCATCATCTTTATTTCCATCCTCTTCTTTTTCTTCTTCTTCTTCTCCCTTTTCTTCACCCAAGAACAAAACAAGATTCTATTTACCTAATCGTCCTGCCAATCCTTCGGCGCACGGGGGGGGGAGGGGGGGGGGGCGTCCTTCAGGTGGCTTCCTCGAAAAGGCGGCGACGTTGTATGATTGACAAGGATGTCTTTGTTCGGTCTTTTCGCGTGATTTCCTCTCTTAATGGAAATGTCTCCCGGTCCTCTTGATGGAGAAGCGCGACCGTCTACAGGTGTGTGTGTGTGTGTGTTGTGTGCATTGTATAGGGAGTGTGTGTTTATGTGTGTGTGTGTGTGCGTGTGCGTGTGTGCGTGTGTGTGTGGAAATGTCAGGGGAGGCACGCGTGTTTGTGTTTATGTGCGTGTGTGTTTGTGTGTGTTTGATTGTATATGGTGATGCTCGATGGGTGTGTGTGTGTGTGTGTGTGTGTGTGTGTGTGTGTGTGTGTGTGTGTTTGATTGTATATGGCGATGCTCAGTGTGTGTTTGTGTGCTAAGGGTGACTTTGTCTGTATGTGTGTCTGTGGATAAGCTTGCTCGCCTGTGTATGTATGTGTGTGTGTGTGTGTGTGTGTGCGTGTGTGTGTGTGTATGTGCTTTATACAGATATACGGTATGTATATCAAACTGTATCGACGAATTTTGGTCTACATTAATGTTGAAAACTAATCATGTAAGAGGATGATCTAATCTTCTTTAAAGCGACTTATATGAGTTCTCGTAACTCGATATTGCATCAATATGCATATATTGCGTCCATACCGATATCAAGAGGACAGGTAAAATCTGCTCACAGATTCTGAAAATATCAAATCAGTAAAGCGATCCGTGAAATTCAACGTAATCTTCATGAAGGACACATCACACCAGAGCACAGCAGTAATTCCTTGTTCACGCGCGCCATTTCCATTCAGATGAAGAGTGACAGTCGGAAGCTGTCAGGAGGTGAGACAGAAGAGTCGCGACGTGCGCAAATTGCACGGCGAAATCCGTGTTAATGAGTCCATGCATAACCCGCGTGCGCAAGCAACAAAAGCCAGCAGCGAGATCCTAATGAATAAGAAGAAAAGACGTGGACGGAGGGAGAGCAACATGAGCAACGTGGAGCTTCCGCCAGATGCTTCAACAGGTGATGAGCGGCCTTTAATGAACCCGTCTTTATGGCATTGTTCATAAGCCTCTTACGGGGATTACTGCCAAGCCGAGCACGAAGATTAAATGTCCATGCTTTACCCGGCAAATAAGTGTATAAAAAAGGATAGAAAATATTTAGCCCGGCATCCCATACAACGTTCATTTGTGACATCACTTTTCATTTCTCTTTGTGAAAGAATAAAACAAGAATAAAACTCACACGCACATATATATACATGATACATAAAACGTATTAGAATAACCCTAATAAATTCATTTACTGCATTTTGTAAATTTACGTTGTATATATTCACCGCTAAATCCAATATCAATGCGAGAGATAAAGTTAAAAAAATAAATGAAAGGAAGACCTCAGCCGCGGCTTTTAATTTTCCGATGAAAGAAGGATAAAAGGGGAGAAACGAAGGAGAGAGGTATAGAGAATAAGCGAGAAACGAAGGAAGGACGGAAAGGAAATAAGAGAGAAACGAAGAAGGGAAAGGAAGAAAATAAGAGAGAAACGGAGGAGGGAGATATAGAATATAAGGGAGAAGCAAAGGAGGGAAATAAAGAAAACAAGAGAGAAACAGAGGAGGAAAAAGAAGAAAATAGGAGAGAAACGGAGGGAAAGAAAGAAAACAAGAGAGAAACGAATGAGGGAAAGAAGGAAAATAAGAGAGAAACGAATGAGGAAAAGAAAGGAAACAAGAGAGAAACGAAGGAGGGAAAGGAAGAAAACAAGAGAGAAACGAAGGAGGGAAAGGAAGAAAACAAGAGAGAAACGAAGAAGGGAAAGGAAGAAAACAAGAGAGAAACGAAGGAGGGAAAGGAAGAAAATAAGAGAGGAACGAAGAAGGGGAAGGAAGAAAATAAGAAAGAAACGAAGGAGGCAAAGGAAGAAAAAAGAGAAACGAAGGAGGGAAAGGAAGAAAACAAGAGAGAAACGAAGGAGGAAAGAAAGAAAACAAGAGAGAAACGAAGGAGGCAAAGAAAAAGAAGAGAGAAACGAAGGAGGGAAAGGAAGAAAACAAGTGAGAAACGAAGGAGGGAAAGGAAGAAAACAAGAGAGAAACGAAGGAGGAAAGAAAGAAAACAAGAGAGAAACGAAGGAGGCAAAGAAAAAGAAGAGAGAAACGAAGGAGGGAAAGGAAGAAAACAAGTGAGAAACGAAGGAGGGAAAGGAAGAAAACAAGAGAGAAACGAAGGAGGAAAGAAAGAAAACAAGAGAGAAACGAAGGAGGCAAAGAAAAAGAAGAGAGAAACGAAGGAGAAAAAGAAAACAAGAGAGAATCGAAGGAGGGAAAGTAAGAAAAGAAGAGAGAAACGAAGGAGGGAAATATAGTAAATAGAGAGAAACGAAGGAAGGAAAAGAAGAAAATAAGAGAGAAACGAAGGAGGAAACGAAAGAAAATAGAGAGAAACATAGGAGGGAAATAAAGAAAATAGAGAGAAACGAAAGAGGGGAAGAAAGAAAAAAGAGAGAAACGAAGGAGGGAAAGAAAGAAAGAAAAGAAAAGAGAATGAAGACAGAAAGAGCGACAGAAAACACCTCAGCCCCAGACCACAGCCATCCATCTCTCGCCAGACATGTTTGAAACACGATTCCATCTTCCACCCGAATGATATGCGAATCAAGTGCAATAATGATCAAAGGCCGAGTGGCAGAAGACACGATTCGATGTTGAGGACATTGAAAATGAGATGAAGCCTCGGCGCTCCGAAATGTATTACTGGCAGAAGGACGTAAATAGGAATCATGAATATGTATTTGCACATATAGAGGTGATATTTATAGGATGTGGCG
>NC_061820.1:16098499-16113499 GCF_019202785.1 Penaeus chinensis
TGACAATAAATAACCAGAGAGGCTGACAATGCCTGTCTTGCCGAAATATAAATGGTGGAAGCTAATTCCCTTTATGAGACCACAGAGAGGAAGCCACAGCAGCACAGGACAGCTTGCAATCAAATACTTGCAAAATCTGATAGGTAGTTTGACTTTGCAATGCTATTTGCAAATTATACTTCATACAAATAAGGTTTTTTGTTTCTCTGACATCATGCTGTTGTGTTCTGAGCATTTACTAGGCTGTGTGCTGTGTAAGGTGGTATGGCAAAGCCTGGCATAGTCCACAAGGGAAGACTACCTTTTGTAGACAAAGAATCATTCAGGAGGTTACCTGATACTGATGCCAGGGAAAGCCAAGCATCAGCAGGCAGGATAAAACGTTCCTTGTTTGGAGCTGTTGAAACCGATAGTGGAATAAGAAATTATTCAGAACTGACACAAACAGCTGCCAGTGACACTCAGTAATAGGAAAATATAAGCTCTGCAAACTCTATTTTTCTGTTTTGATCATGTATTTATCTCCAGTTATATATAACTTCTCAGAATTACTATTTTGTATTTGAAAAATAAAATTGGATGATCAGTAGTATTATATAAGAAAAAAAATTGACAATATGTAGTATAAGGTAGTGGCTGAGTTGGGTAATAAAACCTACATGAAATGATAGAACAATACAAACCAAGACAAAGTTCTTTTATGGCAATATGTGTGCAAATGCTTCCCAAGGATGCTATACATAAAAGAAAAGAGAAGACCCCCCAATTTTGGCCAAGTTGCTCATCTTGTTTACATTGTGAGGATGAATTCTAGACACATATATTACCATGCCCCTGGCTAAGGGCATATACTACCACAGAGGTCCACTAGGAAATATATACCATGGTGTTAGGTTAGGTTGGATATTGGGTTAGGACAAGGGGGTTTGTGCATTATTTTGTGCATTTAGACTATTCTAAATGTTCATAACTTAGTTTTAGATTATTCTTCATAATCTTGTAATCAATTAAGTGGTCATGATCTGTCGCCGCCAGTTTCTCATGCTTCAAATAATGCCTTTGTCTTATAAAGTCAAGAATTTGTAGTCGTTCAGGTTTAACTGGAAAATACTGCAATTGGCATAGATTCTTGTGCTGCCTAATTAACTGATCATGAAAATTGTATACATCTTGTCCTACCCATCTCATATATTTTTATCCTAATTTTGTACTTCACCAACCGTACAAACACACACACACACACACACACACACACACACACACACACACACACACACACACACACACACACACACACACACACACACACACACACACACATACACACACACACATACACACACACACACACACACACACACACACACACACACACACACACACACACACACACACACACACACACACACACACACACACACATGTTAGCTACAATAACGTATGTGTACATGTATGTGCAAGAATGCATACTTAGTGGAGGGGTTTAACTCCTTGTTAAGAAGGACTTAGAAAACAAAATATAGCATTAATGATAATTATTATTATTATATTTATTGTGATTATTATTATTGTTATTATTATTATTATCACCATTATCAATCCGAAAACCGATGGCATGGCATTTACGTACATGCTATGCCCACTTTGAGTTTACTTTATTAATTGTTTTTACACATGATTGGTCCACTTGTACTAAGTCACCAATGAGCCAGTTACAAGTACTAATTATCTCACCTGTTTACCCTTTTCCTTAATTTTTGAAAATATTTTAAGATATCTTATTTTGCTGTTACTAATGTTTATAACATTAAAGTAATTATAATGTCTATAATAAAAATAACACTATCAATATTGATAGCATTAGTAAAAAGACTTTGCAGAGATATTTCACAAAAAAAAAAAAAAATTATAATAAATAAATAGAAAATGAGCCCATCATTTTCCTGGCTACATTGGGTTAATCATTATCCTTTTACAATTATACTGTTATTATTAGATCAAGGCTACCAAATGTCACTATAATTAATGTTGAGAAATAAAATGCAGACATGGAAGTAAAACATTCTTTTATTTCTAGCTTGCCAGTCACCTTTATCTTATATTTTGGTAGACTTTCATTACTAATGGAATTAACATCATAAATCAAGAGGGACTACTGTTCTACACAAGCCTCACAACACACTTGAACTTGTTATGCATATTATGTCAAAAACAATGATACAGATATTGTTTGATTGATGCTCTGCATTATTTGGAAGTAGACAAGTTATGATACCTTGTCTTGGCCAACTAAATGCTTGCTTTGGCCCCATCATTTAAGAACCACTTCCCCATATTCCTGTATTGTAATCCCCAGTAGTACCAGCTACATATGAGCATTCTAGTAACCAGTCATATTTCTATACATGATGCACAATTTCCATCATTTTCAGTTAAACTGTTACATGTTATATCTCATGCATTTTAGATAATATTTTATGTTGAATGATAGTTTAACCACAGGCTGCCGGGGGGGAAATGAATAAAAAATGGAAAAAATGGTGTGTTCATTTTTTATATTTTTGTGAAATGTGTCTGCACATAGACGGCTCTGCTAGTGCTTAGCCACAAAGGAATCAGTTATTGGACCTTGTGATCTTACCTTATTTGACCATTCCTTGAATTGGTGGGAAAAACATATTGTTTACTATTGCTATGAATATCAACTGTGCTATTTTTATTATAGAAGTTACTATAATGTTATAAACATTAGTAACAACAAAATAAGTTACCTTCAATTTTGTCATAAATCAATGAAAAGGGTAAATGGGCGAGACGGGCAGTACTCATAATTGGCTCATTGGTAACTTAGTACAAGTGTAGATGTGTAAAAACAATTAATAAAGTAAACTCACAGTGGGCATGGCATATATTGTACATGTTAGTTCATGCCATGCCCATCGGCATTGGGTTAAGAATACTATTTAAAAGTAGTTTGAGCCAGATTTTCACATAGGCACATTAATCCATTTCTGATTTTGTTGGTATTGAGATGTTAAGTTCAAACTACACCCTTCTAATAAGTGTGACTATTTGTGATTTATGAATTATTTCAGTATATTGAAGAAGCTTTTTTTTTTTTTTTTCAGATGGTTTGCCTACTTTATGCACATGTTTACCAAGGAGAAAGATGCCAAGATCGAGGAAATGAAGAAGGATCTCTTTGCAAGCATGAAGGATATCGTCTCCCAAGATCCTGAGCTGCGAAAGCAAAATTCCATTCGGATTTTAGAAATTGGAGTCGGAACGGGTCAGTCAGATAGTTCACACGATCTTGCCTGCTGATATGTTTTGTGTTGTGCAATGTAACAAGTATTCTGTTTTTGGTCAAAGTTTATATATCAAAGTCTTTACATAGTTCATTGTCTGAACATTGTCCATGATATAATGAAGGTATCTAAGATTTCTCTAATTACTTTCTTTTCAACAGCTGTTTCTCTAAGCCAACATCTTGAAAACAATCATTGGGCATATGTAATATAGTGAACTACATCATTTGGCCTATATAAATTAATTGGTTGATCTGTGAAGATCAGCTCTAAAGCTAGGGCAGTCTTCATTTTCCACTTCTTTCCTCTCTCTTGTCTTTACTTCACTTGTTGTTTTTTCAGATTTTCATTATTATCATTTTTATAATTAGTACTACTTTTATTACAGTATTATTGTTGTCATTTCCCACAGCATGTGCAAAATAGTAAGCTAAATTGTAGTTCTAGAAGAGATACTCGGCATGACCGGTTAAGATTTGACTTAATGATTTCACATTTAGTGGCAAGTTGGCATAAGCTTACAAGTTTATAATAGGTTCATTTTGAAAATGTTATAAAAGCCAGTCTAAGCTCTTAAGTTCTTTCCCAACCCCAACCCAGAGAGGGTATAGGATGTAGTTTTTACATTGAAAATTAGAAGGTAAATTAAAGACAAAAAAAATACAGTTCACTTCCACACTGGAAATATTTTGTGCATTTTTTCAATGCCAAGTGAACACACTGACAAATATGCATGACATTATGTTCATAACTGTTTATATATATATATATATATATATATATATATATATATATATATATATATATATATATATATATCTGTGTGTGTGTGTGTGTGTGTGTGTGTGTGTGTGTGTGTGTGTGTGTGTGTGTGTGTGTGTGTGTGTGTGTGTGTGTGTGTGTGTGTGTGTGTGTGTGTGTTCTTTATCTTCCATAATATCAACCCATTCCACATCTTTTTCTTCTTACGCTCTCCTCGTTTCCAGCTCTTCCTTTGTATTAAAGAAGATCATACCATGAGGCTCTAATAGTAAAATCACTGTCCTCCAGGTGTCAACTTTTCCCATTACCCGGATGGAAGCAGACTGGTGGTTGTGGACCCTAACCCTCACTTCAAGAGCTACTATAATGACAATCGAAAGAAGTTTCCCCATATTCAGGCTGAAGAAATATTGGTAACTACAGGTACTGACTGACTGACTGATTTTTGTTTGATTACTACTATTTTGATTTCACCCAATGCTGCAGGGGATGGCATACAGACAAGTCATGCCCACAGTGAGTTTAGTTTATTAATTGGTTTTACACATAACTGGTTCCACAAGTGTTTAATTACTAATGAGTCAATAGCCTGATCTGTCTCACCTGTTTACCCATTTCCTTGAGTTTTGGAAATATTTTATTTTAGTTTCTATTTCTATTGTTAATGAGACTGTAGTGATTATAATACCAGTGATGATAATAAGCACAGCATTGATAATAATAGCTTCATAAGAAAAAAAATAAATTAAAAAAAACTCAAGGGAGAGGAATATCAGGTGAAGTCATGTAGATTATTAATTGACTCCTTGGTGACTGAATGCCATTTTCACATTTACCTGGCATTATTGGGTTAAATGAATATATATTTTTAGAAGGTGGAAATATTGCATTATATTCCAGGTTTCATTGCTGATATCTTGCATAAGTATCATAAATACCTCACTGTCTAACATATAAAATAGTAATGAATTGTCATGAACACTTACTTTGGTTGTGTTTTCATTATGTATTCCTCATGGTATAATCCTGTGTTATATATTTAAAGTATAGAACAGGCAATCCTTAAAACTGATACAGAAATAACATAAAATTCAGTTATAGAGTGGGATCAAGCTTGGAACTAAACAAAGAACACTAAATTATGCAAATTAATTATTATTATAGAAGTGATTGATTTTTTTTTTTTTTTTCATTTCTTTTCTTTTTTTCTTAGGAGAGAAAATGGACATGGTACCAGACAACAGCATTGATGTTGTGGTCATGACCCTAGTACTCTGTAGTGTGACTGGCACCGAAGAAATCATGAAGGAGATTTTGCGTGTTCTTGTTCCGGTAAGCTTATTGTTATGCATAAGATTTTGTTTCATGTTTCCCTAGTATGTAAATTATGCACAGATTATCATAAGATACAAAGACTGGTCTCAGTGAACTGTTTACAACAGAGTTGCTTTGCTGCTCAGTTTTTTAAAGAGATCTGTGAAAGGGACCTCAAAATTCTGTTTCTGAATTTCAGAGTGCTCTCTCAAAACCTGTATAGCAATTAAATAATAGAAAATCATTCTTTTTGAAAATCTGATCCACAGGCATTTAATTTTGTTCTTCTCATTCTCCTTTGATAACAAGGTATTGTGTTTAGTGTTTTTAATCCACTGGCACCAGGCAATTGCACTGCTGTTTATAAATAGATGGCTCCACAAGCACTTGGTTATAAAGGAGTCAGTTAGGAGGGCTACCTGGTCTCACCTGGAATCCCCATTCCTTGAAGTTTTTTATTTTTCTCTAATACTATTGTTATAGTTTCTGTTATTATCTTTATTGACACTGAGATTATGATAATATCATTAATACAAATAGCAATAAGAAATAAAAGATAAAAGTCTTTTAAAAAATCTAGGAATAGGGTAAACAGGTGAGAATAGATTGCACTGGTAATTGACTCCTTGTTGATTAGTGTCTCGTGGAGCATCTGTGTTTAAGTAAAATTGGCAAAATAAAAGCCAATTGGACATCACGTGTGTTTTTGCCATCCTGACATCAGCGGATTAAGAAATACCATAGTTTCCAATTAGGAGGAGTGGTATTGAGCTATATTTGTTTTGGTTAACTAAACATATATACTTCTTAAAGACTTACATTAAGGATAAACTATTTAGGGAAAAGGAAAAGAAAGAATGAGACTGACAAGATCTTATAAACCAAAATTGGAATTAAATCTATATGCAGGGAGGATACACAACTTGTATGGCCTCTGGTACATCAAATTTAAGGCTACAGTAGAATAAGGTTGATTATCAAAATGGTGTCAGATAATTTGCTTCACTTGTCATAAAGTTCATCTTTTGTACACTTGTAAGGTGAGGTTTGTATGACCTTTGCACTCTGATCATAGGTTATGATCACATATTGCCATAGATTCAGTGCCTTGTTCTCTTCTTTATATGAATATATCAGCTAGAGAATTTTTTTTTCTCTCTCTCTCTCTCTCTCTTTCTCTCTTTCTCTCTTTCTCTCTTTCTTTCTCTCTCTTTCATTCACTTTCCCTCTCTCCCTCCCTTCCTCCCTCTCTCCCTCCTTTGTGTAAAAGATACACAAAACAAAACTCAAGTGAACACTTATGAGTTAAAACCAACGACCAGACAGAGGAATCAAAGATTTGCCCAGGAATTTAAGAACTCTGAATTGAGTTGCTACTTACATATCTCCAGCCATTTCTATGTCTATTTTATTTCAGGGTGGCAAGTTCTACTTCTTGGAGCACATCAGGGAATTTGACACTGAAAATCACAGTACAAGACAGAAGATCCAGGACCTCCTGACAAGGATTGGGCTCTGGCCATTTTTATTTGATGGCTGCTGTCTGAATCGTGACATGCTTCCAGTTATCGAGGCAGCTGGCTTTTCAAAGGTTAACGGAGAACGTTTCTATGCACCGGTTAATAGCTTCTTCTTCCAACTCATTAAGCCTCACCTCAAAGGCACGGCTGAAAAATGAGTATGTCCCCCTTCATTATCAGTGGGAATGTGGTTGTTATCTTGTGTATTGAAAGAAAGGTTTCTTCTTTTTTTTTCTTTTTTGTTATTGTATATGTTTTTTTATATTGTATCAGAAAATATATTTTGGATACAAAGGTTATGTGTGTTTACAATAACAGAAACCAATCCACTTTGGGAGTAATAATTACTGAGTTAGAAGGGAAAAGCAACTAAGATATATGAGCAAAGAGAGCGTTTGTTACCCTATGGAGAGTGAAGTTTCATGACTTGATGGATAAAGTTTCAATACTCAAAAACAAAAAAAAAAAATCTGTTCTTCTTTTATAACAATATGCAGTCTGGAACTTTGGGTGATATCAGTGATTAGCTATCATTTTCTTGCTTTTTTTTTTTTTTTTTTTTTTTTTTTTTCCTTTTTCTCTTTTTCTTTCTTTCTTTCACTTTCTCTTTCTCTTTTTTCTTCAGTATCATGTTTGTTCAGAATGCTTCATATTTACACACACACACACACACACACACACACACACACACACACACACACACACACACACACACACACACACACACACACATATATGATGTGATATGATATGATATCCATACTGTATATGTGTGTGATTAAACTCATCCTGTTTAGCAGCAGGAAACAACAGATCCGTCCATTGCTGCAACAGAGACAATATTTAGGTGGCTTACCTGTTACCATAATTAACAGGATTACAAAAATACCAGGCAGTAGGCATAGTATTCAGTTGCTGCTCTTTTTTTTAACATATTAGTAGATATTGTACATTATAAACTTTCACACACACACACACACATATATATATATACACACACACATAAATACATACATAGATATATACATACATACATATATGCATAAATACATATGATATGTGCATATATATATATATATATATATATATATATATATATATATATATGTATATGTATGTATGTATGTATGTATGTATACATACACATATACTTTTAGATATACACATTCTTATACAAAGATATATTTACATATACATATATGCATACATATGTGTGTGTATATATATATATATATATATATATATATATATATATATATATAGTTATATATCTATCTATCTATATATATATATATATAGTTGTATATCTATCTATATATATATATATATATATATAAAATATATGTGTATGTATGTATATAAAATCAGAGATTACAAACGCATCTGGTAATTTGATGCTTAAAAAAGGTCTCCTATGAATATATATACATACCAAAGGATGTTGCTACAACCAATGGGACTATTTTCATGAACTGCCAAGTACCAAGACCAATGGATTTTACTGTTGCCCCTCTATTCACAATACTTATGTTACCACCATATAGAGTTGTTGTGGATATAGATTGGTCTGTACAATCTCACTTCAAGCATCAAAGTACTGATAGTTCTTTTGGTATATTAGTAAATCTATTTTACTTTCATTTTTTGTCCTGCACTTTTATTATGTATAATAGGCAGCCTCTATATACTTTGGATTGCTCACTTGGTGGGGATTGTATAGCAGTTGCATTGTTTCAAAGATTGCATGCTCTAAAAGCCAAGTGCATGTTCATACTAGCAGAAATGATGGACCATCTGCACCTCTGCCCGAGTTTGTTCCTGTTTAGGGCAAAATTCCCTCTTTGCGGGGGCATCAGTAAAAAGTATTGACTTTGAAAAATTATATATATCACTTTGAAAACTGCTGTACATGTTTTTACATCTAGGTGCAGTTCTATCTGTGAAGATATATCAACTTGTTAACATGTCTTCCATGAATTGTTTGGGTATTCAGTGAGCTAATAACGTCTATACTGAAGCTGAGGACTGTGAAATCATTGTGCATTATGTATTTTAGAGCAGCTCATACTCCTCCTTTATGGTGAGAACTTGTGTACATTTCATAGTTTGCTTATGTAGTAGTGCATTTATTTTTGTGAAGTGTGCATATCCACACACAAGCACACAGATATGCATACTCATGCACACATAATCAAACACACACACACACACATTCACACACACACACATGTGAATATGTTTTTGGATAAGTATTAAGTTTCTACTTGCTTTTATGAATGTTTGCAGCCTATTCTTTATCATTTTTTAAAAAGATATTTAGTACATGATACTGTTCATGTGTTTTTATTAGCATTATCAGGTTATGTACTTGATGATATTCCATCTAAGAATGATGAATGTGGCATTTGTGTTTTTTGTTGAAAATATGCTGAATAGTGAAAGCTGTGTTAATTGCAAGTATTATAAGCAAGTTTTTCTTTCTTTTGTTAGAAATTTAATGAATGAGCTGTTTCCTATGTGATTTAATTTTACTGAGAATAGTAGATTAAGCAAAGGAATATTGTTTTTTTCCTGATTCTTAAGAGTACATATCAGAGTACACACAAATACCATGTATTGTTACTTTGTTATACCGAGATTTTTTCATATTGTTACAGAGAGATTTTTATATGTCCTTTTGTTTTTAGAAATGGCTTAAAGTTAGGCAATCATACACAATATATGCAATGATCATAATTGCTATGGGACAAATAAAACCTTCAGCCAGTTTACTGTATATACTTTTCTTTATTCCTATCAGCATCTACCTTTTGAAGAACATATTTATCAATGTTAACAGTGCTGCTTCAAATCTTGTTTATAAAAGATATTTATTGGCCAAATCAGTCAATTGTTAGAAAATATTTAATTTATTTTGCAATAATGTTTGATTTTCTGTTTCTTGAAAAGATAATAGTTAGATAAACAATACATAGACAAGCTCATTATAGGCAGGTAGCTGTAGTTAAAATTAGAATAATTTGTATCCACAGCTTTAAACTCGATAAATCTATTTTATACAGTAATTAACAATCTATGTCTTGCTTCAGCTCTTATATATTTGATGACTAATATATGGACCTTAAGGTTTTTCAGAAGTATATTTTAGGGTTTACATACACTTTAATCTTTATTTATCATAACATTTGGAAAGGGAAAGAAGAGCTTTTATCCCCCTTGACAGTAAATAGGTCACTATGTTGGCATTATCCCTGAGCAAGGTGAGGTATCACAGGCAACCCGGAACAACCTCCCCAATGTTTAAAGATGTTTAATTCTATACCAGAGTGACTGATTCCATATTAGATATTGTGACAATATGTTGAAGTAATGAAAATAATTTGGTTTATAAAATTTCAAGTCGGTTGTGCCCCCTTGTCCTCTGTTGCCTGCCACAAATCTGATGTAGGTTATAAGCAAGCAGTTTTGCAGGTGCTATTTTCTGCAAGACAAAGGATGGGTGCATTCAGAGTTTACATTTTGTAAAAAAAAAAACAGAATTCTCTTTGAAGAGCAAATGAAAGATAAGATGACATAAGTATTTGTTAAAGGATGTTCATATCTTCCAAGGATCATTATCACACTCAAGTTTACATTGGTTACAGACCATACACAAATACCTTTGCTTGGTAGAGCATATTAAATTAAGGTATACATCTGTCATTTAAGATTCATATAATCCATGTTGCACATTCTAAATGACTTTTGAATATTCCAGAAAGAAACAGTGCACTGGAATTATGTTATCATCATAAAAACCATGGTGTAAGCTCTATATCTGTATATCTATATATACCTATATATCTGTCTATCTATCTATATATATATATATATATATATATAGAGAGAGAGAGAGAGAGAGAGAGAGAGAGCACAGTGCCAGTTATGTTTCATTTTTCCAATTTTTGGGTTTTTCAGAAATTCAAATAATATTGCAGCAACAATGTGTGATTACTCACAGTATTACGGTTTACTTACAGATTAATATACTAATAAATGAAGTAGAGTTATAATTAAGACAATAGATAGTGATTTTGTTTTATGTCAGACCAAAATTGAAAAGCATCATATGATAAACTACAATATACATAATGTTCTTGTGACTTTCTGTGTGCCAAACTCCACACCAAAAATATTCAGTTTTAGATGTTCAGACATGGGATTGTCAACCTGCATATACTTAAATACATACATGCATACATACATACAAACATTTATATATATATATATATATATATATATATATATATATATATATATACATTTATATACATATATATACATATATATACATATATATATATATATATATATATCTATACACACATATATATCAATATAGGTATGTGTGTGTGAGTATGTATGTATGTATGTATGTATATATATATATATATATATATATATATATATATATATATATATATATGTATATATATATATATATATATGTATATATGCATATATATATATATATATATATATATATATATATATATATGTATATATACATGTGTGTGTATAAATATATATATACATATATATATATATATATATATATATGTATATATATATATATATATATATATATATATATATATATATATTATATATATGTATTTATACATATGTACTACATATTTATATATATGTATATATATATACATATATATATATGTTATATATGTATACATATACATATATATACATATACACATAAATACATCATATATATGTATGTATGTATACATATGTATATGTATATATGTTTATATGCATGTGTATATATATACATATATATATATATGTGTGTGTGTGTGTGTGTGTGTGTGTGTGTGTGTGTGTGTTTGTTTAATTGAGAGTTAGAGAGAGAGAGAGAGTTTGTGTGTGTGAAGCCGCAGATGTGTACAAAACATAGATCTCCATCTGCCTCTGTTGCCCTTCCCCATAACTCGCATCTTCCTCTTTATCTGTCTCTCTAAATCTCCCTTTCTCTCGCTCATTTTTTTTTTTTTTTTTTCTGTCTTCCCCTGTATGTCTCTACTCTCTGCATTCTCACGTCTATTTATCTCTCTATCCATCTGAAACTTATACCTATATCTTTGCAGGCGGTGGGTTGTAATACTTCAAGGAGCTCTGACAAGTTCCTTTCAGTGTGTTTTATGTGTGATTAGTTTAGGAGGCTCATAATGCTACCTGGCCCCATGCACATGACGCGACAGGTAAAACGGTCAAAATCTGTTGTGTGAGGAGTGCGTGATGCAGTCAAATAAAATTTAAATCGGTTTCATGTTTATTTTGTATAAATCGTTTTAAATGTAGTGTCTAGATGTAACTGATTTGATTTGATTTGATAATTTTAGTACATCCAATGGACGACAAACAATTTTACAGAGAAGTACAAAAGGTGCATGACCGTGTCTCGCAGGGCACGTTGTGAACTATATATACACACATATTTATACGAATATGCTTGCTCACATTCTCACTCGCACACAGACAGGCTAAGGAAACTCTCAAGAGAAGGATACGGAGAGAGGAACCTAGTTGTTGGGCGACGACGAGAATGCTTTGGCGTAACTAGTCGGCCGGATCTTCATGGTAACGTCGTTCAGGACCAGCCAGGAGCCGCTCAGCCACTTCATGGCCCGCTGCGAGTGGTCGTTCGACGTCGGGAAGGGTGCCGTGAGGGTCGTCCAGTGGCACACGTTGTACCACCAGCCGCCCTGGTTATTGACGGCGCAGCTGCACGTGTTGCAGTTATCGTTGTCGCGATCTGGTGTACTGAACGGGAGCCCGGCGTGCTTCGCCTTGAAAGCGTCACTCACGTTGCCCGAAAACCCGTCAACCACCAGCCGGAAATTGTCGGCCTCGTCCTCCACTCTGCAAGGGGGAAAAGCGTTACTGCTTGAGGAGACGAAACAAACGATTTTAGTTTGTATCATTAGTACCTAGAACCCTCCCTCCCACACTCGCAATATTCAAACCGAAGGAAGGAACAGCGAGATACTGAAAGCCACCGAACCTGAAGGTAAGGTACTCCGCCTTGAACCTCCTCCGCCTCATGTCCCGCATGAGGAAGCGCACCTGGTAGGGCTGCGCGTACGTGAGGGCGTGCAGCCAGCGGAGGCCGAGCCACCACTCGCCCTCGCCCGCTCTGCCGAAGCCGCTCGCGTACTCCGCCCAGCTTCTGGCGGCCGACGGAGGGAGAAGGATAATCAGTTAGTCAAATCAAAATGACAGTAAATAAATTAAAAAAAAATAATGGCTAGATAAATAAATATACAGATGAGTATATGAATATCTGGATATATGGAGCAAAATTAAAGGCTATTTCGATATTATTTAACGGGATATGAGCGGGTGCAAAGGTCAGGGTAAACTGATTGTATGGTAAAATGCAAACCTGTTTTAACAGGTAGAAATGAGCACAAGTAAAATTCTTCAAGATGTCATAGATGGTGCATGACCAGTGCACAGTGATGATTCAAATACGTGTTCTACCACGTTTACACTCTGAATTCCTACACCACTAAACAATACACACTAATCGTTTGAAGTTGGCAAATGGATAGTAACTCATTACCAAGGCCACTCTTCTTACCCAGAGATCTTTTCCCCGGAGCAAAGGGTAGTCAGGTTAACAGTCTCCCAACTTGCCTGCTGAAGTTACCTCTTGACTAAAACAAGGAGCCGCAAAGTAAATAATGACGCCACTTAAAACCGGGCCACTTGCTTACCTGGTCACTTATGGACACTCCAGAGGCCTATATAAAGAGAGAAATGATCACCTGGGTAGTGGCACCGAACAGTCGTCAGCATAACACTATCCCCGCTGCTCTCGGGTCACTGAGCTGCTGAACCCTTCTGGAGAGGGTAAATACAATCTTGACCCCAGGAAAGGCAACACTGACCCCAGTAAAGGCAACATTGACCCCAGGAAAGGCAACACTGACCCCAGTAAAGGCAACACTGACCCCAGGGAAGGCAACACTGGCCCCAGGAAAAGCAACGCTGGCCCCAAGAAAGGCAACACTGACCCCAATACTCGGCCCGGTCACCTGGCCACTAATTAGTCCCCAGGGCATTGCTGACCTTACTACATCCGGGCCACTCACCGGTTGAAGTTCACGAGGCCCCAGGAGGTGTTCTGTCGCCGGAGGAGGACGGTCCAGCCGCCGTCGCTGCCGTCGCCGCTCTCGTCCATGTCGCACCACACTCGCACGGGCGTCTGGGAGAAGCGAGGGGGGGGGGGGGAGGAGAGAATACGTGCACACATGCACAGTTGCACACCCGCACACACACATACATACATACACATATATATGTGTGTGTGTGTGTGACTACACAATCAGATGAATGTCGAAAAAAAAAAAAATTATCAACATCAGTTTGGCATGATCTCCCTTAAACATATGGCAAAACAACCAACACTCATCGCATCCGGAAGGGCTCCCGGCGACCAACGTGAGGTGCCATACCTGGGCGTTCCTGGTGGGGTAGATGGTGTAGACGCCGCTCCGGGCCTCGGGGTGGTACCAGTGGTGGTCGGAGCAGTCGCGAGGCAGTTCGTTATCCTCGATCGAAGACTGAATGTATAAAATGAAATATTAATGGGCGTTCCAGGTTATTTAAAGAGTTTTTCTTGTTTAAGATTTTTAATTATTTATACGAAGAGGATCCAAAGAGAACCCTGGCTGGGAATTACTGTTATAATAATAATAACTGTTTCTGGAAAGTTTTTTGCGAACCTAAGACAAAAAAAAGAATTCAAATGGAAATGATAACTTATATCAAATAAATACCTCTGCTATGGCTTGACCTCGCAATTTACTCACATAGTAGTCCATGATGTCGCGAAATTCCTCTGTGTGTATGATGAGCTGATCTGCGTCGTCCACCAACTCCTCACAAATGCTCTTGTAATCATTTTCCCTTCTGGATTCTTCTGAGTTGGTGTCTAGTGACACAACGGCGTTCAGAGTAGCATTGACTCCTGCGTTGAGCAAGGAGAGCTTGTCTGTTATATCGTCTAGCATGGCGGTGATAGTGTTGCTGAG
>NC_061820.1:16123499-16128499 GCF_019202785.1 Penaeus chinensis
GCACTTGTGGAACATCTAGGTGTTATAACAATTGATAAATGAAACTGACTGTGGGCATGGCCATCCTAGGCAACATCAGGTTAATTAAGCAAGCAATTTCCAGAGATTGTTTCATTTATATGTTATGTACTCCATCCTATGTTATTTTCTTATTTGCAGCATTCATCATTGGCTACATGATCTACCAGACAGTGGAGGGAAGACACACTCAGCTAATGAGGAAGAATCCTGCTGACTTTGAAAATGACGAATAATTTGTATCTATAAATATGGAAATTGTGGTTGTAAACATTTGGATTGATGTTAAAAACAAAACAAAACAATAAAATGTTAATAAAGAAGACCTGACCAGTTATTCTACAGTGCACATCTTAATACCACAATCTTCTTTAATGTAAATATCCATTAACCAATAAATAATTTTGTAACCATTGCAGTTTTACTTTCAAGTCATACATATGAATTAGTGGATGATGATTTTGCATGTACATATAAATTGGAAATAATGCAATTTAGCACTAATTTATGTTTTTATTCAAAGTGGCATGAACACTAATTCCCAGTAGTACATAAAAGTATTTCATGGCATTCAGAAACATCCAGTTCATTTAAGTGCAAAATGATATATAATTTTTCCTTCAGTTGTTTGATTTTTAAATGTTTTCTTGTACATGAAATGGTAAGATATGAGAAACAGATGTACAAGAGCCCAATCATAAAACAAATTTAGATTTGACGAAATATGTAGGTATAAAATAAAGAAGCTAACCTATTAAATGCCTTCATACTGCATGTTAGCACTCAAAAAATAACATGTTAGGGAAATGTATTCTGTGAGCCTTCATTTTTACAAAGAAAAGCATAAACACTTAATGATAATTGAAAATTTGAGTGTTATTGAAACTCAAACATGTGCATCCTTTATAAAGTTTCTTTCATTGGTGCTGCTAAATTACAAACCAAATTGTACTATATCATATTCCTGTATTAGTTTCAAGGAAGATTCTCAGAGATCTGAAGAAATATCGCCTGTGTGAGTCAATATATAGTCCTCCAGTTGTCTTTGGAAATGAAGCATACGTTCATCATTCTGCAGGAAAAAAGAAATGTCTGAATTTTTTTTCTCATACTTGGATTGTACAGGATACAAGAACTATCATAATGTTTATATGGATTCCACTATGACTCGCTCTCCTAGTATCTTCAGGCTGTTATTTGTATGTTACCTATATATCAAATAGAAATGTTTCTTATCTCAAAGATTTTATCCATGTCCAAAATACACAAACACAGCACATTTCATATATACAGATGCTATATAAGTTTATATCATAAACAATACAAGTGGATCAACATTATTATTTGATAGCCTGTGCGCTCTGAGTATCTTGTACTGAGATAGGCCAAGTCCGGGTACCTGTACCTGACACTGGGAAAGACCAGAAGAGGGATAGGCATACTAGGATTGGTGCACTGGGTATCAAACGCTGTGCTTAATCCAAACATGTTAGAGATAAGTGCACCTTTCTTCCTAATATAGAGTGGAGATCACAGTGCGTTGGGAGATGAGGAGTGGGTTTCACCTGCAGCAGAGAGTATCCGGAGTGAGCTGCTAGGGCCTCCTCGCTCAGCATCACAGCTACAACGGCATCCCAACTTTCTACTGTCTTGCGCAAGGCTAGGCGAGCATGACAGGATGCTACTTTAGCCCTTTTGAAGGAATAAAACCATGAAACACTGCGGTGGTGAATTGTCTTTATGATTAAATATACTAAGGACACTAAACTGAACATAAGAAAAAGTAAACTTGCATTAACTTACAGTGTGTCTATGGCTGTAATAGGCACAGAAGCTCCTTGTACGCAATCGCCACGAAGTCTCCGAGTGGCTACATAGTATCCGCGTATTAACTTTTCTGCCTCCGGGCTGAATTCTACATCAAGACTTCGTGCTATGCAGAGAAACTTTAACAGGCAATTAATATTTTTGAGAGTGGAATATGAGTAAGAGCTTTGGAATACATTAATACATGCAGAAACAGTTATACAGTTTTATAGACAATAATCAATCAACATTCCCAATGTCATGCTGTTGTCGTGGGGCTTGGGGGATCTTCCCTACCTTGGGCCTCAGCCCTCGGCTCAACCAATTTTGCATGGTCCTTTCTTTTCCCAATTTCCCTTTCCTTCTCTTATTCAATATCTTCAACTGTGCACTTCCTAAGAGCCGTGCTGAAAGGTTGAAAGGCTGGCCTTGTGTCAGTCTTGAATGGCATCAGGGAGCCATGAGCACAGAAATCCCTTGGTTAATCGTCTAGCTTTTACTCCTCATAGGGACCCAGAGGGATATACCGTTCCTCTTTCCTACATATTGCAGGCTCATAATGAAGACCTTGTACCCTTATTAGGGGCATTAACGCTTGCTCCTTCATCAGCTATCTATCTGAATTTGATTTCCCGATCACGGTTCTGACCACTGCTACCCAGGTCATTACTCGATCTTTAGAGTACTACCTCCCCTCTCATCCATCATCCTCAACTCCATCTCCTCCTGCACAGTCTTCATTTTTTACCCCCTCAGTAAATATAACTAATTTTCATCCTTATCGCCCCCTCACTCCACACCATTCCCTCTAACTCCCGCCCTCGTCCTACGACTTCCACCTCTACAGACATTTTGAGTACTCTATTTAGCCCAGCCAAGTGATTCCCCTTACAACCCCTTACTCTGACAGTACTCTCCTCTTCCAGCAATGTCTACAAAAACAAGTAGGAGAAGTTTCCTTCCACAGCCGTTCTGGTCGTAGTCCCAAGCTCGTGCATTATTTACCCTGACTGACCTCACTGACAAACTTATTCCTGCCCAGCCTCACTCCTCCCTATTACTTGTACCGGAACTGTTTCCATCTCCCCGGCTGATTGCCCTCTCTACGACAAGGATTGGGCAGACTGAAAACGACTTCTCTCCCTGCCCTGCTGACTATGATGCAATAGGATTACAGTTCTACACTCTTCTTCTCAGAGGCCGCCATAAATCCTACACCAATATTGTCAAGATTACCAAGACACGACTCCCCCGTAAAGTTTAAATTGACGGAGAGTCCTCTCCTGTCCTACCATGCTTCCCCGTCTATGTAAAAAATGTTGGCGTTTTGACCACCCTGTCAAGTATTATCGCTCCACAACCCCGCTGCTCTCTTGATCATGCTTTGTTCATTCATATACATGTGCCAATTGTGGTGCTTCCATTATATATTTCATAGGAGCTGCCCTGCCTACAAGTTCGAGTCTGAGGTAGCAGTTCTCATATTCAAACTAGACCTCACTCTTCGCCAGGCCAGACAGGTAGCACGCCGACGAGTACTTTCTCTCGCTACCGGTTCGTTCCGCTCCTCTCCCTTCTTCCCAATATGTCTCAGCATCTCCCCCAGTATATCTTCCCCCTGCCCCTTACCATCCTCCTCTCTTCAAGTCAAATTCTTTTGTCATTCTAAATCCAGACGCCCCAACCTCTATGCTACGCCGGTGCCTATCCATCTTGCTCACTTCACCTGTCGCACCAGCAATCTAAACGTTCCACAACCATCTCCACCCACCTCTTCCTCTGCTCCTCGAACGTTTGTTTCATTTTCCCCCTCATAAGGAAACCGGTTCTTAGACCTTTCCACCTAACTCCCCTCCAGAAACTCTTGAGGACATCCAAAACTTCCTAAACGTGACCCAAGAGAACGCTCGCCTCTCTCATCCACCGTCTAACCTCTCTACTCCCATTCCTTCGACATTCAAAGTAATTGCCGATGGCCATCTTCCTCCTCATGTTTCCCCAACCCTTCTTCCACCCACTCTCTCCCAATATACCCTATCCTCCCCTTCCCCATGTGCACCATCCCCTTTATTCTTTCCGCCCCCACCTGGAGGCTGCCTTTTACCACAACAGCGTCCTCCTCTCGATCATCCCCCTCCTGACATTCTTCCTGATACTGCACTTTCTTCTCCTGTTCCCTTGCCTCATTCCCCGGCTTCTCCTCTTACTTCTCCAACAGCTATTTCTCCCCTTATTACTTGCTGATTGATTCATAATATCTCTTTTGGCCTGCTCCTTATGCAATGCTTCCCACCCTTCCTCAAACACACATATACTCTTAACCCCCTTCCTCTTTTCACTAACCCCGCCTTATTCCATTTACTCGCCCTCTTTATCTTTTTCACCATCTTACTATCATATAGCGCTCTCCGACCTTTGTCATTTAACACATTTTGTCCTAATCATTCACTCATGTTTATTCTTTTCGCCACAATACTTTACCATTGTACTATATGACCTTTGATGTCTAGAACATTTATTTGCTTCAATCATCAACCATTAGTCATCAATCAACACAAAGACCTCATAATGCCTAAGCAGTATATAATTAGAAAGCTCCGTAGAGCAATTTTCTCTTCAGATTTAACATCATTGACTGACCTTATGAAAATCATGTATATGGTTCAAATAAAGAAATGCAACTGTGGACTTTTGATTCTACCGTACAACTGACCTGCCGGAGTTGGTCGGGCGGAAGCAGAGGTTGAGTGAGCTCCTCGGGATTCGTGCTGTCCAGGAGGGTCTGTAAAGTGATCACTTCTTCTGCCTCTCTCTCACATTCTCCATCAGGCGTCTCGCAGTATATCACCAATCCAAAAATGCTGGGAATGTAGTACCATTAATAGGAATGCATAATGGACCAATTAACACACACACACACACACACACACACACACACACACACACACACACACACACACACACACACACACACACACACACACACACACACACACACACACACAGAGAGAGAGAGAGAGAGAGAGAGTGTGTGTGTGTGTAATGCTATGTGTATCTACTTCAGATATTTAACAACACTCGCTCCGAAATCCCTTTCAAAAACTCTACTGACTCAGTGATAGACTTTGTAAGGTCTCCGAGTGGAACATGGAGAAAGGTATCGTCATGTTCGGTGG
>NC_061820.1:16143499-16158499 GCF_019202785.1 Penaeus chinensis
AAATAAAATCATATTAGATATCTTCCAGAAGTACTAAACCCTATCTATCCTCCTTGCACAGCTGCTGTTCTATTTACAGTCTGACCAAACAACTGAATATGTTACTGAGCATGGTAGATAGAGGGGAGAGAATAATTTTGATCTTAGCTACTCTTTGTTGGACATTAAGGTATTCCATAGATAGTGATAGGCAGCGAACCGGTAAGGTCCAAGTCAGGAGCTCAGACCTCATTACATCTGCTACTCATAAACAATTAGTCACTAGTGCAATGGCTAACTACTTGCTAGTTTTTTTTGAAGCATTCTTTCTTTTTTAAGTAGCCATTTGTTAGCAGTGGTGGGAGACAAAATAGGATTCTTTTGACCAACTTCATGATGGATATTATGGTGTTTTTTATAAATTTATAAAGAAAAATGCGACAATCATTTTGAAATAAGAGAATGTCTTTCATCTGAAGTATCAGCATATTTGCAAAGTTTCTTGAATTTCCTCAAAAGGGATTTCACTTCATCTTGCTTCATGTTTCTACATGCCATCTTCACTGTGAGTTTACTTTATTAATTGTTTTTACACTTAGATGGCTACACTTGTACTAAGTCACCAATGAGCCAGTTATGAGTACTGCCTGTCTCACCTGTTTACCCTTTTCCTTGATTTACAAAAATATTTTAAGTTATCTTATTTTGCTGTTACTAATGTTTATAACATAATAGTAATTATAATGTCTATAATAACAGTTACACCATCGATATTCATAGCATTAGTAAAAAATATGTTTTTCCCGCTGATTCAAGGAAAGGTGAAATTAGGTAAGGTCACAAGGTCTACTTAGTGACTCCATTGTGGCTAACCATTAGCAGAGCCATCTATGTGCAGAGACATTTCACACACACAAAAAAAAAAAAAAAAAAAAAAAAAATGAGCACAGCATTTTCCCCTGTGGCATGTGGTTAAGAAAAGTATTTCAAATTTTGATTCGCTTAGAAGCATCTTGTTGGTTTCTTGGTCATTGATTAGATGGGTATTTCTAAACTCAAAAGCTTAGTCAAAGAAATCCTTATCCAATGTACAGGAGCTGCATAAACACAGACAAAGTTCTTATATTATTTTCCTTCCTTGGTGCTTTTATGACAATGAATTGTATTCTTGAACTTAAACAAAGTACTGACTGGTTCCATGAATATTTGGAATGTCAGATATTAGGTAGAAGAGTCATCTAAAAATGGGATTTGTGTTACTGAAAGAAATTTGTAATATACACTGCAAATATTTGAAATTATTGCCCATATTACCTGAATAATACTAGTGATACATTTTTCTCATGATCTTGACCTTCCTTGCATCTTTTCCTAATCTTCTTTAATATCTTTTAATTATATATATACACATATTTTTTTCCTTCTTCTTCTTCTTCTGGCAATATATATTCCAGAAATTCCTTAAGAACTGAGTAATATGATGTCATGTTTCCTGATGTTCCTATTCTGCTCTGCTTTCAGGAGCATCCGGATGTCGTCCGGAGCCGAGAGATGCACCAGTTGTATGGGGAAGCAGCAGCAAGAATACATGCAATGGAGACTGCAGTCCAGCTGTCTTTTGACCGTATATCAACACTGTATCAGCCTCAGTATTGGCCAAACATTCCCCTCAAGTTGATATTCTGAGGAGACTTTTAGCTTGCCTGACTGCAAAGAAATTACTTTTTATAAATTCTTGAGATTTGAAAATGATGGTAACACTGTTGAGTAGTTTTCATTCATTGTATTTTATTACAATAAACAGGAATCATGGCTTACATATTTTGTTTTAATGTTTGATAACTTTTTCAGAGACAGTGGTATATTTCTTTTATTTTAGTTTTACTAGAACATCTTACCTTATATATATGATTGTAATTGATTGACTACCTTGAAAAAATGTAATTATTTTACTACTTCATTAAAAAAAATATTGTATCAAAGAAGTTTTTCTTTCCTAACATGTGGAATTTCTCTCAACGTTTTTTCTTGAAATGTTCTGAGCTAAGCCTTGCCTCATTACCTTTATATATTGCAAATATTAAATATTTTCTTTATTCCTTTTTTTCTTGGTTTCTTTATAAATTTTTTTCCACTGCTATTAGTTAATTATTTTAAAAGAAAATGCACTGAAATAAAACTTGCAACAAAATATTGCACAAATAGTTGGGGTCTCAATGGGGGCAGAGCTAATGATGTCACCAAGTTTAGTCAGTGAGAGTTCACCATGAGAATACTCTTAGGAAAAGGTTGATTTCATGTTCAGGGTCAATAGGCTAAGTGGAAGTGGAGCTACCTGGTTATTTGTACCTTCTAATCCTTTGACTTTGAAAGTTACTGTCATACAAGGTCTCTCAATCTCTCCAGTTCTGATGAGCTGTATTGGTTTGGCATAGTATCATATGGTATTGAGATTAATTTCTTGATTTTGCAATAATGGGATAAGTGCACTTATTTACTAGGAACCTAAAGAGAATTCGAATAACCTTTTGTCAACTACACTTGTTTCCTTCATAAAGTGTAAGCTCAAGAAACAATTTTGTAATACCCAAAAGCATTCCTCAAGTGTATACTGTAGCACAATATTGTTGATGCATATTTCTTATATTCATTAATTGCTGTTGTGTAATTATGCTTCCACCATAACAGTAACTCTCATACCAAACAATGATTCAGCATGTATGAGCTATTGAAGGGAAAAATCAGAAGCCTGGGAAACATAAAATCATCCTGCTCACTAAGTTTTTAGTTGGGACATAAATATCTTTTTTAGATAATGGTGCTAAAAATAAGCCCATGTTTTAAGGGGTATTTCTCCTCAATGAATGTAGCCAAACAAGCTCTATTCTTATCTTTTCTCTCTTTTTTTATTACACATATTTACACACATACATCATCATCATTATCTCTGGGGGCATATAGCCACATCCACCCTTTGTTTCCATCTCATGGTGAGCCACAAGGCAAGGCCTCAGCCTGTCTCTAGCCCCTCATGACAGGCTGATCAGTCAATTATATATATATATGTATATATATATGTATATATATATATATATATATATATATATATATATATATATATATATGCATATATATATATATATATATATATATATATATATATATATATATATATATATATATATATATATATATATATATATATATATATATATATATATATATATATATATATATATATATATATATATATATATATATATATATATATATATATATATATATATATATATATATATATATATATATATATATATATATATATATATATATATATATATATATATATATATATATATATATATATATATATATATATATATATATATGCATATATATATATATATATATATATATATATGCATATATATATATATATATATATATATATATATATATATACATATTTATATATATATATATATATATATATATATGAATATATGTATACATATTTTTATATATATATATATTTATATATATATACATATATATATATATATATATATATATATATATATATATAAATATATATATGTATATATGTATATATGAATGTATATAATATATATATATATATATATATATATATATATATATATCCCCCAATCCCTTGTTTGTTGTTGTGGGGGGCTTAGTAGATGAGGCCCAAAGCAGGGGATCACCTCTATCCTGGACCTCAACCCTTGCTTCAACTAATTTTGCAGGGTATTTTCTTCTCCTCCTTTGCTTTTCATTCTCTTCTTCATCCCTTTCTTCTGTCCACTTCATAAGGAGTGAGAGCCATTCTGAAAGGATGAAAGGGTGGCTTTGTGTCATGGGAGCCATGGTCATAGTATTTCTTTGGGTAATTGCCTAGCCCATACTCCACAGGAGGACATTTCTCTCCCATACATATTTCAGGATCACCATTGCCAATAATGGTATTTTACCCTTATTAGGGACATTAAGGGTTGCCCCTTTAGCCTGGCTAAATTTGATTTCTCTGGTTTTCCCAGTCCCTGCCTCTCCTTCAACCACCTTCATCCTTCTACTTCTTCCACCTCAACAAACCTTTTGGGTGCTCATTTTGGCCCAGCCAATAATGTCTCCATAAGCTGTCTACTCTGTCTGACCTCAATGACAACCTATTCTTGCTCAACCTCACTCCTCCCTTAATACTTGTACCAGAACTGTGTCTGTCTCCCTGACTGATTGTCCTGTCTGTGACATGGACTGGTCAGACTGTGAAAACAACTTGCTTACCTGCCTTACTGACTATGATGCAGTGGCAGTAGTGCTACACGATTCCTCCTAGAGGCCAGGGTAAGTCCTACACCAATATTGCCAATATTAGCTTCTGCAGACATGACCTCCCCCATGAAGATTATATTGGTGTAGTGTCCTACCCTATCTAACCATATCGCACCCTTTCCCATCAGTGTCAGTAATGTTGGCATTTTGGCCACCCAGACAAATACTGTCGCTCCACAGCCTGCAGTCCTATATGTGCCCAACCCAGTCATGACCATTAAAACTGCTTTGCTCAGTCACACATGTGTGCCACTTGTGGTGACTTCTATAGGAGCTATAGAAGCTGCCCTGCTTACAATCTTGATTCTGAGATAGCTGTTCTCAGATTCAAATTAGGACTCACTTTACGTAAGGCCAGACAAACCTATTCAAAAACTGTCCTTTGTATGCATTGGTGAGTGAGAGAGAGGGAGAGGGAGAGGGATAGAGGGAGAGAGGGAGAGAGGGATAGAGGGAGAGAGGGAGAGAGGGAGAGAGGGAGAGAAGGAGAGAAGGAGAGAGGGAGAGAGGGAGAGAGGGAGAGAGGGAGAGAGGGAGAGAGGGAGAGAGGGAGAGAGTGAGTGAGTGAGTGAGTGAGTGAGTGAGTGAGTGAGTGAGTGAGTGAGTGAGTGAGTGAGTGAGTGAGTGAGTGAGTGAGTGAGTGAGTGAGTGAGTGAGTGAGTGAGTGAGTGAGTGAGTGTGTGTTTCTTTCTTCATTGAAAGAAATACTGACAAACTTCAATTTAACTCTGAATTCAGTTATGATAATTCCTTTTGCTCAGTATGTTTGTGGCCAAGGAAAACACAAGATAAGGATAAGATATAACTTATCAATGGAGGAAAAAGCTACTGCTATTTAAACACCTGATCAACCATGTAGATGGATGATTTCTGAATGAGAATACAGATATTTATGTTCAATATTTGTGTTTATCAAGAGTTTTAGCCATGGATAAGTTGATATTTTATGATATTAAGAAGTGAAAATAACAATCTATTAAAAATAGTAGAACCAATAATATACTAATCAAATTTGGTAGCAAGTTTTAAGTCTTGGTGTTACCAGGATATTTCTTGTTTTTAACCAATTGCAATTTCAAGTCCGTCATCCTCCCCATCTCTTTCTCTCTCTTTTTCTCTCATACTATAAAACTCATCCTCCCTCCCTCTCTATCTGTCTCTTTCTTTCTCTGTGGCTGTGGGTGTGGCTGTGGCTGTGTCTGTCTCTGTCTCCATGGATGGAGATGCAGATTTGGATAGTCAGTCCACTACTAATTGAGTATGATAGAAAATACCATTCTCTTGCCAATTACCAACTATTATTAGATTGTGAAAATAATGATAATTTAATTATTATAATCACAAATGAATTTCTAATATGATAACTATGCCAAAAATAACAATTATGATATGATTTATAGGAATATACAAAACTTGTGCTGTATTTTTGTGTTGCCCTTCACCAACCTAATATAAATTAACCTAGTCTTTGCCAATGTCAATTATGAAAAAGTCATTAGGCTAATTCCCAAAAAATGAAAGTGCTTTTAGACAGTGCAGTTGGTATCCCACAATCTTGTCCAAGATTATATTTCCACTACGAAGAACTTTCAAATATTAAGCTGGTAAGAATTGGAATGGTATAGTTGATGATGTAAAGCAACACAACTATGCCAGTTCTAAACAACACCTGTATAGAATATGCATCTAAATAATGAGGTTAAAATGAATTGGCCAAATCAAATAGGTGTTTGAGGCTGCTAAATCCAATCATAGTAATTGGTCCCACTGGTAATATTCTGGGTTAGGTTGAGGTTTGGTGGGGTTGGGGTGGGTTTGCACTTAGTTTAGATAGGTCTTGTCCAACGAGCTTAATCACATGCCGCTAGGGAAAATGCAAAAAAATGGGGGAAATGCTGTGCTCATTTAATTTTTTTGTGTGAAATGTCTCTGCACAGAGATGGCTCTGCTAGTGCTTAGCCACAAAGGAGTCAATTAGTAGACCTTGTGACCTTATGCAATTTCACTTTCCTTGAATTGGCGGGAAAACGTTTTTTACTAATGCTTTGAATATCGATGGTGTTACTTTTATTATAGACATTATAATTACTATAATGTTATAATCATTAGTAACAGCACAATAAGATAATGTAAAATATTTTCATAAATCAAGGAAAAAGATAAACGGGTGAGACAGGCAGTACTCGTAATTGGCTCATTGGTGACTTAGTACAAGTGTAGCCATCTATGTGTAAAAACAATTAATAAAGTAAACTCACAATGTACATGCCATGCCTGTTGGGATTGGTTAATACCCTTTGTTTAGGCAAAATTTACGGGCAAACAAACAGAGTGAAATCACCAGGCTGTCTGCCTGGTTCGGCCATTTGCTGCACTGTCAGACACCAGCATGTGAGTGTACAAGATGACACGCTGGTTTGCCCAATAAATGGAAAAAGTCCACCAGGCACTGTCAATCGTGCAGACAGGGCCTTAGGTCGCTATCTTATTATATACATTCATAATCTAAAATCAATAAAATAGGTTATTTAAGAATTTAGTAAATCATTTACCTTAAATACTATTAACCTGAAAGGGTTTTGTCCTACAGTGACACAACTCCCAAGTTTAATACTTAGGATGTAATGCTGTCAGGATAGCAACCAGAAAGTATAACGAATTGGCTGATGATGTTCTTTTATTGTGTTAAACAAGAGAAAGGTGACGAGTAAAATAAATGAATTTGCTTCTGTTACAATGAAAGAGAAGCATAAAAAAATCCCAGGGCACTGTGAATCTTTACGTATCACACTACATAGCAATAGCTTCACCAAGATATACAGGAGCATGATAGCAAGTCTGAAAATTTGATCATTCCAATAACAATCACAGAGCATTTTACTAAAGTATATACTTATGAATATTAAGATATATCAAATAGTCAGGCAGCCACTAGGCCGATCTACATTTCATTGTCAAATAATAAAACCTCAAGCAAAAAATATGTTTATTATACGATGTCATTGTGCTGAGGATATCTTAAAGATACAAGTTTGATGAAGAAAAAAGGAAGTCATAATTTTTTTTTCTCATAAATCTTGCTTATATTTTAGAATGTCTGACTCACATTCATACTTACATATAAAACTCAACTTTACATTTCACCAATTTCCAAGAAAAAGACACATAGAATTGAGAAGACACAAATGCAGGTTTTAAGGTATTAACCCAATGGCGACGGGTCTCGGCTGTCCGCAGCGGCGCCGCGCCAAAACGCCCCGAGGCAATGATTCGGCGCGCTGCCGCCGTTCGCCAGAGCGTAGAGTTTTTTTTAATTTGCTATACCCGGCGCCATTGGGTTAACCAAGGCTTAGTGACCAAATAAAAAAAAGGTGTAAGTAGTTTTATCCAAACATTATGCTACGTATATATATTTCCAACTATTAACCCAATGATGGAAGACCCCACCACCATACCACACAGGACGTTAGGGTGCACACACTGTCAACAAAAGGGGAAAATCAAAGCAAAGGAAAAAAAATTTACCAGCTCTCTATGCTCTTGGGTGTGACATTAATGACTTTGTTGATAATAAAGGCTAAAAAGTGGCCTTCTTGTGAGGGGCTATTACAGGTAGGTCCAAACAAGCACAAACGTGTTAAGCATGCACAATTTAAAGCAGGGTCAACCTTGAATCAGTTAAATTTGAATATCAGTAAAACTGGCTGATACTCCTAACTGTATTATGCAATTCATTCATAAACATAATACACAACAATGTTACAAAGTGGAATTAAATTTGGAAATATAGGTATATAGGTATATAGGTTCAGTATGAAACAATCAGCTGCTTTTAAAGAAAAGTATGGTTATTTTCTTATATCAGTGTACATCTAGTACATGTTTATTGTTATATTTCAAATACCCTTCTTGATCCTTCCCTATGAAGCACAGTACAACAAAGAATTTTTTTTTTTTTATCATCAGTTACTAGAGCTCTGCGTTGCACTTTAAAGGTTAACCCTCTCCTTGTTAATAGAGCACATTAATTTGCAAAGGCTGAAAGGAATAATTAAAAGGAAGCTTGTTACAAGAGGAAAATCTCTAATTTGGTATGAGAGGCATGTTAGGCAGAATAAAACTCAGTAATACATTAAGGTGTGACATATTTATTATGACACGCTGCACACTGTACACATGGGTACAAAACCCCGGGACTGACCACCGTGGTGTTACAAACAAGTGTGAAAAATACACTGGCTATACTCCTTTATACTGTCCAAAGTTAGTTGCAGACACGCAGCAGTAAACATTATAACACAATGGCTCCACCAATCAAAGCATTTGAGTTTTAAGTCAGACCCTTGTCCCTAATGACTTCCATCTGTCTCGTGCAAAGGAAGTGTACCTAGCAAATGTTTACTAGAAAATGTTCACATATGTAAGAAACTTGTAAGCATTTTTATAGTATGATAACTAAGTGCTATCAAACATTTCCAAATTACTGATGGAAGTTTACCCACACATGTTTACAATTGACTAGTAACTGACAATGAATAAAGAGGGTAATGTACATAACTACCAGTGGGGAAAGAAGCAAAGAAATTTACTTAAAAAAAATACAAATGTGATTGAAGACAAGAACATATCACACCAACTTATATACAAGGGGAGACTTCACCTTTTGTACAAACAGCTCTTGCATACTACAGTGTAATGTACAAAAAAGGATTGACAAACCTAACACAGACCATAATTTTCATATAGGTATTTTAAGCTGGAATAACATTACAAAAATGTAACCTGACCAGTGAAATTAAGCCCTATTCCACTTCCTGTTAATAGACTAACTTCAGAAATGCATATAAATACTTCTAACCTGTTTCACCCAAGTACAGACTGAAAATCACTGGTCAGACCAAACTTCAGTGTAAGACAATGCCAAGTCACACCTTATGAAGGGCTGCATGGTTTTCATATGTATGTAAGCTACATTCTTACAATGAGTTGCCCTTGGAGAGAGGATCCCCACATTCTCATCTGTGGGGAAGTACTTGTGTAAGTCCCTTGAATGTCTCTGGAGGCTATGGTTCAAACCTACTTCTATCTACGCTTGAGTGAATGACTCCTACGTTGCCCTCTACTGCGTCAACCCTGTAAATCTCTAACAAACCGATCTCCACCATGACTCGAGAACAAGTTGTTCATCGAATCCAAACACTTATATAGATTAATAAATCTGTTACTATCAGGACTGCTTTATATCCTTGGCCAGTAGGATTAAGGTAAGGGAGGGATAAGGGTAAGGGGCTGGAAGGGAGAGAAGAGCTTTGCACGAGACTCTTCACCAGGACTTTGTCTTAGACTGAATAGCTGATATATACCAATGACCAGAAAAGGGTACTGAGTAAAGTGATTCCACAAAAATCAAAACCCCTCCATGAGAAATAAATTAAAAATCATATCGATTGTATGTATGCTAAATGTGATACACTGTGAAACGGGTTAGTCTAAGTGTAGAGTATGACTAATCATAAATGAGTTTAAAATGATAAACTAAGGTAGTTATTACAAAAAAATAATAATAAATAATAAAAAAATAACAATAAAAAAAAGCGAGAGAGGCTTATCTGACAAAATAGTCTTTTATAAGTTCTGCTATGGAAATGTTATTAAAGGATGTTACAGCATAACAGTTACTATTTTACATTAAAATAATTCAAATACTTTTAAAACTTTAAGATGTGAAACAACGCACTGGTAAAGAATTGTCCTCTGTACCAAACAAAAGAAGACATCATATACTTTACCTATTGCTAAATGATACATATTGAAAGAGCACATGAATATTTCATAATGTTTAATAACTAATCACAGGCAAAAGTGACGCATCATGAAATGCAAATGCTATTTGCTTCTGGCCAAAATTACATTATTTTGCATACTCCATATATATATAAAACTAATGTATAATATTTTCATAAACAAAAGGGATATCTTTTATAATGCGAAGTTGTATGACTATGCAGTATTAAATAAATTATTCCACGACAAAATGTACAAATTCAAATTTATATTCCATAATAAGTTTCAAAAAGGCTGTATTTCCTCTTGATTAATCTTTCTGCCTAGAATGCCTGAAAGTGATATACATTAAAGCAAGCTAACTGGGTTTCTTTACAATATGATGATTTTTTCCCCACACATTTGTCCAAGTGCTTATGACTCCATCAGAGTCTCAAGACACTGTCAAATTGAAGGCAGCTTATCTTTTCAATCTAACTCAATAAAATTTTTAATATCAAAAACTGTTATGGTAAATAAAACAAGGCCAAATGCTATTCCGTATTTGAAGAAGGCAGACAGCTATAGACGATAGCTAATAATATTCCAATATTCCCAGCTAGCAACTAGAGTCCACCAAATGATGAACCTGCCCTACAAAAAAAGTTTGACGAGGGCAATTAGTGTGTTGGTTGTGGGAGAAAAAATGGCCGATTGCTACCTAGTGATCCTGGGCAATGGTACTGGGAATTCTTCAAAGGATAAATTTGCCGAGAATATAGCCAACAAGAGCGATGATGAGAGCAGCGACCAAATGCATCATTGGGTTGCCTTGTTGCGTATCATGATGCTGGATGATGCTAGAAGCCACTGTCTTCTTCTCTCCTGTGCTGCTGGCATGTGTGCGCTGCCTCAGGGAGTCCTCCTGGAAGAAAACACCAGTATATTAACAAAGGAAGGCAATGACCACCACACACAATAATGACTTTCTTAAAATTTCAAAATCCATTGGAGTAAGCTAGTAACACAGCAGAGTAAAATTCAAACCATTATTCATCCATACAATAATAAAACAAATAAAAAAGGATGAACAATTTTAATGAACGTTAACTACTTGATGACGGGTGAAGAAAAGAAAAGAAAAAAAGAATAGAAAAGAAAAGAATGAAAAAACTACGTTCTGGAGATCAATGGCAACAATGACTTTGAGCACGGGAGTTAGGCACTTCAAGCCGAATCACTGGCTCATAGCGCTTTGGCTGCCCATCTCAGATTGAGTGGTTTGTTTTGACGTCTCACGATGTGACCCGTCAGGAAGGGGTTAATAAGAACCTCCTATTCATCACCACATATAAGAAAGAACCTGTAACCTTTAAATAAACACTTGCCTTAAGCTGAAGATTCTCTTGACGAAGTGCACTAATTTCCTCTCGCAGTCGTTTAATTTCGTCACCAGCCTTCCTGAGTTCCGCTTCAATGTTATTGGCCTAAAAAGAATAAGAGGATATAAATATAAACTAAAAAAATTATCATCATCCCTATCACTTGACAAAAAAAAAAGATTCTTATGAAACATCTTAGAAATAAAAAAATCTTAATATACTCCTTCACTCAACAATTATTTTTTTATTTCTAAGATGTTTCATAAGAAGTTAATCAATTCTTTGACATTTTCACAATTATGTTGAACATTTGGAAATGAATCCAAACTTATGAATACAATAAAATACAAGGCAATTCAAAACACATTTTCAGGTGTCAAACTTCAGAAAATAAAAGAATGAAGAATTTCCATCTTACAAATAAGTGTTCTTTTCTATTAGAATTCAATGATCAACCCATATATCTATAACAATTATTTCAAACCATTTTCATCCCCGCCCACCCCATCCCCCTCTGAATTTCAATTATTTTAATGTGTCTCAAGTTCCCTTTCAAATCTTTAGGAAACCCTTAACATTCATATGCCTGAGTAAGACCCAAATTTCACACTTCTCTCAAGACCAGCTTGAGACCATACTGCATTATGCATCCCTGAACAGACAGCAGTATATTTTATGTTTCTAAGGATTTTAGCTAATTACATAATAATTACAGGCTGAACAATTGTATATACTTTTACCCTGGGGTATCATCAAGGGAGAAAACATAAGGCTGCATTTCACCATCTTCCAATGCCCCCCCCAACAGAGCAAGATTAAAGTCAACACACTTTAGAATCTCAAATCTTGATCAAATATGCAACATGCAACCTAGCTTTCTCCAATTATGGCAATGTCATTCACATTACAGTCTCTGACTTATGACCATCTGTACACATTGCTGATATGATTCACATTTTGTTTCTTTATACAGTTAATGTAACACATGATCTACTTAGAAGATACATTTTACATTCTATGTATTAATCCCTTGAATCCTGGTACATTGCTGCCATGGCCTAAACTCAGGCCAGTTGTCAGCTAGGTGCACACAATCAATCATGTGCAGTATCAAGACTCCTTGCCCTTCCTTTGCAATATCATTATCTTTTTCTGCATAAGCATTTTATTTTTTGCTTTTCTGTTATTTTCCAGTGTCTACATTTCTCATTTGATACACTTTATCCAGATGGTAATAGAGTATTTTCCTTGCACAGATTCCATGTCTTCTCTCTAGATAATCAATATTTGGTTACTTGTGCCCCTCCACCCCCAACACATCCAAAACATTACATTTTCTGTAATACAACCTACCCAGGCATGGAAATAAAGATCTTCCTTAAGCCAGACTGTACATTCCACATAAGAAATAATGCAAGAGCCTTCTTAAATGCCCACAAAGTCTAATCACCCTCCAAGAGGTTTTTGTGCACTTGTAAGGAGACATTCCCATCACCTCAGCCTTCAGCCGAAATTCTCATGACGGCATCTCCCATCACCCCAACTCTTGGCCAAAATTTTCCATGATGGCATGTTCATCTCAACCTCCCCGCAAGCCTTTTTTTTCCAAGACAAGATGTTCATATTGACCGGATCCAAGAGGTTAAAGATATAGATCGGTGAATGACACTCACTCTCCTTCCTGAAGTACTAAAATGGAGTGAAGTTGCATCACTATTCTAAAGTCTCGTTCATGCAGTTTTTCTTTGACGATACTCATTTTTTGTTTCCTTGTAAGAATTGCACACATCATACACTATATACATCTACCTCAAGATTTAGTTGGGTGGTTAGAATGGGTCTTGTACATATGTCAGGAATGATTGTATATGTATTGAAAATTTAAAAAGGTTGAACAAATTTATAACTCACCTTAGGAGAGGGCTTGGGAACTTCCACTTGTGGCTGAGCTGCAGGCGCGGCATCAATGTTATTCTGTGGTGCTTGTGTTGCATCCATTGGTAATTCAAATACGCACCTTAGTTTTGAATCCATCAACTGACTCTGGTCAGCTTCCTTGAACTGGAATTTAACAAAATTGTTAACAAAAATATTCATACACCTACCTACCTATCTATCTATACATACATTAATACATACATATATATATATATATATATATATATATATATATATATATACACACACACACACACACACACACAAACACACCGACACACACACACAGTTAAAAAAAATTACGTTACACTTTAACAAGGAAACTAAACATATTAAACTAAAACATTGCCTCATGAACACTACAGCACCTCTGATCTTGTTATGATTACTGCTCCCTAAACACTCTGCTTGAGAAATGCTAACATTCAATGAAAATCAAAAAGGAAACCATTTCAAGGCAGCTGGCAAGGGAGCTACATCCTTTAAGACTCCAAAATCATCCCATTAATCCTTGGAATCTTAATGCCCACAATTTATTCTGAAACATGCTGCATGATCAGAGGAATCATCCCTTCAAATTACTTAAACATGAATAGCTCACATGACTTTTCAGTTTGTGTTAAACATGAAGAGTTGTGAACAGGTTAATGGACTGCAAACATTAAGGAAAACACTCATAATAAATAAAGAAAAAATACCAACACACCTGTAATATATATTCTTCACGAGGCATTACACTCCAGTTAGGGTTTAAATAAATTATTAAAATGTTTACATCCTAAGAAAATGTACAATACTTTTGATAGTTATTTCCCAGTACTTAGATGGTTACAAAGGAAAATATAAATCTTTAGCAGTCAATCTATCCAATTATACTATTCCTAAAACAGGAAATATGTACATATTTATAGTTATGAAACATCTAATCACCTGATGCTAAAATCATCAAACCTTTCAATTTACGTTTTCCTATTCATAAGGCCATCACAGGCCCTAAAAATGTCTTTGGGTTAAAATTCCAAAGACAATCCTTAAAGTTTAGAAAACCTTATGTTTTCTTCAACAAACAAAGACAATGAATTCAAGCAGCATAAACTCACCAATAGATCAAGGTTGACTTCTCCTTCTGGAGCAAATAGACTTTGCACCATAAACTTGTGTTTGTTCTTTTCGTGTGGATCATATTCAAATGGCTGGAGCATCACCGCCACACTGACAGCACCATGAGGCTCCACCAACCCAGAATTTGGCCGAACGCAGTACCGTCGAGGAGCTGTAGTTTTCACCTGTTGAATAGTAACGGAATGAGCTAGGACACTAGAAATTATCCTCAAAATAATATAAAAAAGGTATGGAATAATGACAAACATCCACATCCACACACTTTCTCTCTTTTTTTTACCTTAGTCTCCAAATCTAACACATGTAAATGATAATAATACTTGCTGAAACACATGAAAAATTCATGCTAATTTACAATTCATACACACACATACACATCCTTTCAAGCAAGCACATATACTTTTGCACAAATGTTACCTTATCCAACATCCACCTCTATTAGTAACTTCCAACATGAAAAAAT
>NC_061820.1:16163499-16168499 GCF_019202785.1 Penaeus chinensis
TGCGTGGAGTCTCTTTCGAGAGACCGGCCAGTACTCCAGGAGGCTTGGATAAGGCCGAATAAGGGCCACCAACCAACAACAGGACAGATTTCTCCATAAATCTGTGATGTGGTCCAGGAGAAGCACTGCTAGGTCCATTCAAGACTTTCAGCGGGCCACTGGAGTATGCATTTCTGACCAGACTGTTAGAAACAGTCTCCACGAGGATTGCATGAGGTGGCCGTTGGTTGGGCCGATTCTCACCGCCCAGCACCATGCAGCCCGACTGGCCTTCAGCAGGGACCACAAGAATTGGCAAATCGCCACTAGCATCCAGTACTGTTGAAAGCAGGTTCACTTTAAGTGCATGTGACACACGTGACCAAGTCTGGAGACAACATGGAGAGTGATATGCGGCATGCAACATCTTTCAGCATCCCTCATTTGGTGGTTTGCCGGTTATGGTCTGGGGAGGCATATCTCTGGAGGGTTGCACACTCCTTCATGTGCTTAATCAAGGTACCCTGACAGCTGTTAGGTAAAGAGAAAAAATCCTCAGACCCATTGTTTGACCCTATACCCGTGCAGTGGGCTTCGGATTTCTTCTGGTACAGGACAATGCCTGACCAGTGTCCTGTGGCCAGTGTGTGCTGCCAGTTTCTGTGGACTGGCCCTCACGTTCTCCACACTTGAATCCCATTTAGCGTTGGAGCATCGCACACCACACACACACACACACACACACACACACACACAAACAACAACAAACAGCAGAGAGAGAGAGAGAGAGAGAGAGAGAGAGAGAGAGAGAGAGAGGGAGGGAGGGAGGAGGGAGGGGAGGGAAGGGAGAGAGGGAGAGAAGGAGAGAGGAGGGAGGAGGGAGGGGTGGAGAAGGAGAGGGGAGGGGGGAGGGAGGGGGGAAAAGGGAGGGGGGGGAGGGAGGGGGGGAGGGGGGGGGGGGAGAAGAGAGAGGGGAGGGAGGGAGGAGAGAGAGGGAGAAGAGGGAAGGGGGAGGGGAGGGAGAGAGGAGGAAGAGGGAGGGGAGGGGGGGGAAAAGGGGGGGAAGTGGGCGAGAGAAGAGAAGAGAGAGAGAGGAGAGAGGAGAGAGAGAGAGAGGAAGAGAGAGAGAGGAGAAGAGAAGAGAGAGAGAGAGGGGAGGAAAGGGAGAGAGAGAGGGGGGAGGAAGAAGGGAGAAGGGAGAGAGAGGAGAGGGAGGGGGAGGAAGAGGAGGGGGAGGGAGAGAGGGGGGGGGGAGAGAAAAAGGGGAGGGGGGGAGGGAGAGAGGGAGGGGGGGGGGGAAGAGGGAGGGGGAGGGAGGAAAAGGGGAGAGGAGAGAGAGAGAGAGAGAGAGGGGAAAAGAGAAAAAGAGAGAGAGAGAAAAGAGAGGGAGAAAAGAGAAAAAGGAGGAGGGGGGAGGGGGAAAAAAAGAGAAAAGAGAGAGGAGGGGGAGGGGGGAGTGGAGGGAAAAAGGAGGGAGGAGGGGGAGGGGGGGGAGAAAGGGGGGAGAAAAGAGAGGGGGGGGAAAGGAAGAAGAAGGAGGGGAGAGGGGGAGAGATGGGGAGGAGAAAGGGGGAAAAGGAAAAGAGAGAGGAGAGGAGAAGAGAGAGGAGAGAGAGAGTGAGAGGGAAAGGAGAAGAGAGAGAGAGGAAGAGAGAGAGAGAGAGAGGGAAAGAGAGAGATAGAGAGGAGAGGTGAGGGGTGAGAGGAAAGAGAAAAAAGGAGAGGGGAAATAAAGAGGAGAGAGAGAGGGGAAAAAGAGAAAAGAGGAGAAGAGGGGAAGAAAAAGAGAAGGAGAGAGAGGGTGAGTAGGGGAGAGAGGAGAAAAGGATGGGAGGAGTGGGAGAGGGAAAGAGATAGGGGAGAGAGGAAGAGATGAGGGAGAGGGGGAGTGGAGAAGGAGATGAGAGGGGAAAGGATGGGGAGAGGAGGGATGGGGGAAAGAGAGGAGGAATGAGGGGAGGAGAGAAGAAAGAGAGGGAAAAGAGAGGAGGGGGAAAGAAAAGAGAGAGGGAAAAGAGAGAGGAAAGAAAAAAGAGAGAGAGGGAGAGGGATAAAGAGGGAGGAGGGAAAGGGGTTTTGATTTTAGGATGTGGAGAAAAGGGAGAGAAAGGGGAGGGGGGAAAAGGAGGGAGGGAGAGAAAAGTGAGGGGGAAAAGGGAGATTTGGTGGGAGGGGAAAAGAGAGGGTTTTGTGAGTTTTTGAGGGAGAGGAGGGAAAGAAGAGAGAAGAAAATTACGACGAAGAGAGAGAGAGGAGAGGGGAAAGAGAGAGAGGGGCGGGAAGAAAAGAGAAGAGAGAGAGAGAGGGAAGAAGAGGAGAGAGAGAGAGAGGGACGACGAGGAGAGAAGAGAGATGGGATGGGAGGGGAAAAGAGGGGAAAAAAGTGGGAAGAAGAAGAGAGAGAGAGGATGAAAAGAGAGAGAGAAGAGGGGGGAAGGAGGAGGGGGGAGGGGGGGGAAAAGGGGGGGAGGGGGGGGGGAAGAGAGAGAGAGAAGAGGGGGAGAGAAAAGGGGAGATAGAAGGAGAGAGAGAAAAGGGAGGGAGAGAGAGAGAGAGAGAGAGAAAAAAAGAGAAAAGAGAAGATAGAGAGAGGAGGGAAAAAAGGGAAAAGGGGGGCTGGAAAACGGAAAGAGAGGGGGGGGGAGGGGCGGGGAAGGAGAGAGAGGAGGGGGGGACGAGGGAGAAAAGAGAGGGGGGAAGGGAAGGAGAGAGAGAGAGAGGGGAAAAGGGAGAGGGGAGAGGGAAAGGGAGAAGGAGAAAGGGCGGGAGAAGAAGGCAGAGAGGAGAGAGAGGGAAGAAAAAAAAGAGAAAGAAAAGAGGAAAAAGAGAAGGGGAAAGGAGAAAAGAGAGAGCAAAGAGGATAAAAAAAGAGGGGACTGACAGCAGAACAGAGAGAGGAGAGATGGGACAGACAGAGAAAAGAAAAGAGAGAGAAGGGGACAGACAGAGACAGAAGAGAGAGAGAGACTGGGCCAGACAGAGACCGAGAAGAGAGGAGACTGGGACAGACAGAGACAGAGAGAGAGAGAGACTGGGACAGACAGAGACGAGAGAGAGAGAGAGACTGGGACAGACAGAGACGAGAGAGAGAGAGAGAGGGACAGAAAGACAGAGAGAGAGAGAAAAGGAGAGGGGAGAGAGAGAGAGAAAAGGAGGGGAAAACGGGGAAAAAGAAAAGAGAGAGGAGAGAGAGAAAAAGAGAGAAGAGGAGAAAAAAGAAGAGAGAGAGAGAGAGGAGAGATGGGAAAAGGGACAGCCAGAGACAAAGAAAAGAGAGAGAGAGACTGGAAGACAGAGACAGACAAGATGAGAGAGAGAGACGGGCAGCCCAGGACAAAACAGAGAGAGAGAGAGGAGGGGAAGAGAGGAGAGAGAGAGAGAAGAGAGATGGACGACAGAACAAAGAGAGAGAGAGAGAGATGGGACAGAGAAGAAGAAGAGAGAGAGAGAGAGACGGGGGCAGACAGAGACAGGAGAGGAGAGAGGGACGGGACAAGAAGAGAAGAGAAGAGAGAGAGGACTGGAAAAGCAAAAGACAGAGAAGAAGAGAGAGAGACTGGACGACAGAGACAGAGAAGAGGAGAGAGACTGGGACTACAGCAGAAAGAGAGAGGGACTGGACAGACAAAACAGAGAAAGGAAAAGAAAACTGGGCAGACAGAGACCGGGAAAAGAGAGAAAATGGAAAGGATTAAAGACGAAGAGAGGAGGAGACTGGACAGCAGAAGCAGAGAAGGAGACTGGGACAAAGAGACAAGGGAGAGAGGACGGGACAGAAGAGATTGAAGAGAGAAAGACTGGGACAGCCAGAGACAGAGAAAGAGACTGGACAGACAGAGCTGAAGAGAGAGAGACGGGACAACAAAACAGAGAGAAAGAGACTGGACAGCCAGACGGAGAGGAGAAAGCCCTGGAAAGACAGACAGAGAGAGAGAGACTGGGACAGACAGACAGAGAGAGACAGAGACAGAGAGAAATCACACATACAAAAAATGAAATAAAAATAAATAATACACTTCTACAGTAATAAGAACATAATATGCCAAATAAGAATATAATGGCTTTATATGTGAATAATGAACACACATCAATTACAAATATGACCTTTGACTAAACCATCTGAAGGACTAAACATACACTGCACATACCCTCCATACAGAGAGACAAACTGCCAAGCAATAAAAAAATCTAGATAATTAAAACTCCAATAGAACAGAATATTATTGTACTAAAATCATTTCCATAATAATAATAATAATAATAATTTCTGCTTGCCGTGAGAGAAAAAAAGGAAAAAGGAGTTCTAATTAGAACCAGCATATGGAAATGAGTAATACACACAATACTAGAAGCCAGATGATGGTACATGTTACAATATTGCAAAACTATTCAGCACACCACCATACCCTACTTTTTTAAAGCAATTGCTTCAACCATCTCTCCTTACATAGCTGCTACTGGAACTATAATCATATATCAGTTGTTACAATGCTTTAAAATTCAAGGCAAAACTGTACAGAACTAGCTTAATGCTCTCCTCTAAACCCCCTACAAGACCAAGTATGTGCTTTATTTACATTCTCCTATTCTTTCCACAATCATTTCACCATTTTCCCTCTTCTCTATTTAAAAAAAAATCTCTAATACTTGAAAACTCTTGTGTATATCATAAGTATCTTTATTTCTAATCCTCACAGTCTGGATATTCCCAGGAAGAGCCCAAGAACATGAAAAAAATCTTGTTCTTCCCTGAATATTTTTATAGACAAAACACTATTAGCAAAGTCATTATTCTACATGAAAATATATAAAGCCAAATAGTTTCATGCAAAACCTAAAATTTCTGATTGGGCTCCTACAACCATCTTTATGTAGAAAATGATGACTGGATGCTGTGCAATGCTACTGCAGGAATGTTTTTACGAGTATCAGATACGTATCTCTTCAATTTACAAAAAAGCACAAATCTATTCAGAATGCATGAATTCAATCATCCTGCCATTTTTCTTCACTTAAGATCA
>NC_061820.1:16178499-16180999 GCF_019202785.1 Penaeus chinensis
GGCATAAATTGAGGCACCAAGGAGGCTTATCAAATGAGAAACAAGCTTTATCCTTCCAATATATGTGAAGGCTGAGAGACATTTCCAACATACATCTGTTAGGTACAGAGGCAACCGTGATTACTATGAGTGAGTGCATAATTTAAAATACATTGAACCAAAAAATTGATGAAATATAAGATACTTTTGCACATTTGACACTTCCTGCACAACTAATGATAAGAAGTTATTAAATACAAAATAATTAAATTTAAACCTGCCTTATTAATCCCTTACATTTTTGTTTAGCGCTACAATCCAAGTGACATGACAATCCCATCATGAAAAAATTTAGCTTGCGGGATGGGCAACATGAACTTACCATCATGGAAAATTTTGATTATGAAAAAAAAAAAAAAAAAAAAAATGATACAGAAAATAAAATGTTATTTATTCTTATTACTATTGCTCTGAGTTATGAACTCTCTAGAGAGAGATATTATGGAGTCTGTGTAAGTCTATTACCACCTGGATGCATCATATCAAGTGACATATGGACACTGGAAAATGGCAAAAAAGAAAAGTAAAAAGAAAAAGAAAAAAAAGAAAGAAAAAAGGAAGAAAGAAAGAAAGAAAGATGAGATATAACATTGCAAAAGAGAGCTAAGGAGTCTTGAGTGTTCGTGTGCACCCACCCTACAAACCATAGCCGTGAGTAGCCACTAAAGTAAGCCTAATACCTGGATTTTGGGTCACTTGCAAGCAGCGAAGCTCCGAGATTCAAGGGGTTAAACTAATATACACTTGTCTAGAGAAGACCCATCTATCAAGAAAAATGACAGTCTACAGAAGATAACCAATGACAACTAATATCACATACAGAAGCTAATCCTAAAGAAGGACCGTTTCACATTGCTTATTGTTCCAGGCATCAAGCAGTTTGTCTATTTAAGACAATTCCAAGCTGGTTTTCATATCATGAAGATGTGTGACTGTTGTACTGGTTTTGGTAAGGATACATATATGGGCAACATGGGGAATATACACTAATGACTCATGAGGAACAAGTAACAAGTCTAAGCTCTACCTGCCCAGAATATACATGAAGGATATTTATTGACTAACATATTGGACCATATGGTATGAAGGCAGCCATATGTGAGAGCAGATCATAAAACTATAAAGTTAATATTTCTTTTCATAAGAAGCAGAAATCAAATGCGTTTAAAGCACATTTGCTCCTCCTCTACCCAAAACCCTGATTTCCTAAATGTACCCCAATGCTGTGGGACAGGGCAGAGGTGGCATTGCTAAATGGAAAACCAAATTCATTCTGACCCCAACAAACTATTCTAGGCTATTACAAAACTAAATTTTACCTACGAAAGTCATTTCAAAGGCATGCATTTTACAGGAATACACATCTGCCTTAAAATGTGCAACAATAGGGCCGCACCCATCTGACTAAGTCCTGAACAAATGAACCCTATCCAAAACACACAAGCTACTGCACAGATTGCCATGTGAACCCAAAAACCTTAACACAGGGGCTTCACTACTACAACTCTTACCAATCGATGCATTACCCTAGCTGGGGGCTCCATCCCTGATTGCCATTTCTCCCAAACTATTGCAATCCTTTTCTATACTTTAACCAGGGATATTAATTCAGCATCAAAATACAAAAGGATTCATGAACCTATTCTGTAAGTCATGCTAATTGAAGCAGTAACCGTTCCCTCAAAATGCTGCCACAAGCAGTTGACATTCATCCCAAATTCAGAGAGCATCAACCCTTTTATATTTCTTTAATGCGGAAACTAAACAGCTGTTTCTTCACTCCTCATGAATTGCCAATAAAATTCTCAAAAGTAATTTATACCCATTCAAAACCACAGGTAACTGTTCATAATAGGGCCACACAGTAACACTACAGCCTCTGCATTTCCTGGTCAAGTGTAGGCCAACATAACTCCCACATATCTTTGGTAAGATAAGACAGGCTAGTTCCTTAGCGAACTAAAGTACGTGGGAGATCAACCACCTCTGCCTTGCTTGAATAAACTTGGGGGAGATTAACTTCTCTCGGCTAAAAGCTAAAAATGAAGGGGCCACAGCTTCATTTTGCCGACTCTGATCAAGGATTGTGGCTTCACTTTTGCACTTTATCTATTTAATAGTTTTTTTTATTTATTTATGGTGATTACATTTCTTTTTATTGCAACTATATGCAGCTTTCTTCTAACTTTTACTATGTCATGCACTCTGTCCAGCTTCACACTGACCCCTTGTCTGGCGACTACTTACCTTATTCCGTATACTGGTTTAAATAATGGCATTATATATTTATGGGTTACATACTTCACATAGTTTAGAGCCCATCCCATAAGTGCGACTCTTATATCTGTTCTCACAAAAAAACTACCTTGGAGTCGTTACTTCAGCTCAGAGTGCACTTAACACATCCGTATTTGAATGCTGCCATCACAAATAGTGTATTTATAAATCACAATAATAATTA
>NC_061820.1:16200999-16213499 GCF_019202785.1 Penaeus chinensis
TCCCCGTATTTTTTTGTATTGATTCAGTAAGGGATTTAATGTTTCCGCTTCCCTCGTTTCAGGCGTTATGCATCACTTACAAATTTGGCACAAGCGTCTAGTGATCAGATATAAGGTAAGGTAATACTGCGGGCGCTGCGTGTACCTGCATATCAGGATTCTACTACTAACACAAACACATTGCATAAGTGGTTTGTGAAACCTGGCAGACACTTGGAATGCAGTTTCAACAGTGCTGGAAAGAAACGGAAGCCCCACAGGTGTCCTCACTTAGTAGTTCATCAAAATAATCATACAATATGACTGTTCAAGTTTCATGCAAATTGATGATCTTTTAAGAACAGTATTCGGGGCGAAGTGCAAAAGCAATGAGGTTGATCTGGCTTGTTAGGAAATCATAGTTCAAATGAACTCAAAACTATCAATAGCTTTCGCGGCTGCCAGCATATGTGAACCAAAAACAGGCTTGCATCAGTGATAACGATAAAGCTAACATGAACGACAACAAATGAAAAACAATAACCGCGATATGTTATTTACTTTTTCCTCACTACATTATTGCTCGGCTGCGGCCTCGTCTCCCGTATTGACACGTAGCACAAGACACATTCTCGCGCTGCCACGTCGGCCGCGGTCCCGGGGAGGGCGGCCTGAACCCCGACCCTAGATCTCGCGTCCGGCCGCGCGGCCTCTCGCGCCGGCAGCCGTGGGGGGGGGGGGGGGGGGGAACTCGTGGCGTATTTAGTAGGGTGACATTAAGAGGAGGGATAGAAGTAGACACCAATATTATATGTGTCCATAAATATATAAAGGAATATATATACATACATATATATATATATGAATATATATACATATATATGAATATATATACATGTGTGTATATATATATATATATACATACATATACACACACACACATACGCATCTCTCTCTCTCTCTCTCTCTCCCCCTACACACACACACACAAAAACATGCATATATATATATATATATATATATATATATATATATGTGTGTGTGTGTGTGTGTGCGTGTGTGTGTGTGTGTGTGTGTGTATGATTACTATCTATAGACACGGAAAGAGAGAGTAGAATAGCAGATATATATGTAATTATCTGCTGTCTATGTATTCATCAATTTGCAAATGGAAAGGAGTTATAGTAGGTGATAAGCGACATCTGACACTGACGATGGTTTACGTTGATGATTTTTAGTCGATATTCTCTAAAAGGATGGATAAGTTTGGTGCAAATAAATGCATTTTTTTCAAGGCTGAGCTGCTTTTCTTTGTGAAATGATCCATCTGCATAATTCTTAAATATTTTGTTCTCATTATATAGCCAAATATGATGAAACTGATACAGTTTTATGGATAAGGAAATATTTCTGATCATTGTAAGAAAGTATTTTATTTCATTATATACACACAAACTTTGAGTAAAATTAGACGCATCCGTTCATTCACAAACTTCCTGAAAATAACAGGAAAAGGAACTACAAAATATATTTACACATTTCTTCCATTCAGACAAAAAGACAACTTTCAATCTTCTCCTTACTTAGAAAAGAGAACCCCAGGTACATGATTTACGGTGTACTTTATGAAGAACTATAATAAGCAATAACTAATCTGACATAACAAAGATTTGTGATCTATGAAAAAAGAAAAATGTACAGCAGACCATGCAGCTGCTTCGAGCACGTCGTCTGCTGGGCTGAAAGAACGGCACGGAGGTCCTCATTCCTGAACCAGGGAGAGGAAGATCTGTCTGTTGCACATATACTGTCTGTGGAGAGTTTTGATTGCCCTCTGCGCATCCTGGGGCGAAGTCAAGGATACTCGGGCGTCAGCAGTCGGCTGATTGAATTCATTGTATCTCCTGATCACGTTCACCGGTCGAATGTCAGGGAAATCATGGAAAAATTCCAGAATATCATCTGTTGTGGCGCGGTAGGAGACATTTCCAAGCGCGACCACACACCCTGGTTTGCCAAATTTTTCCGGCGGGATGGCAGTGCCCATGGTCTCTTTACCTCCGGTATGGTCTCCCGACTCGCGCATCATAGGGTAAGGGCCCCGCATCCTTCCGAATCCTCCTGGGTCACGCATGCCACCTGGCATCCTGTGCATCCCACCACGCATGTCGCCGCGCGGCCTGAAGCTACGAGGTGCCCCGGGAAAGTGACCCATCAAGCCCCCTCTGAAGGGCGCCCGCGGCATCCCACCCATGCCGGAGTATGGGTCGAACTTCGGATGCATATCATCCTTGCGTGAATCCTTGTCAGATTGTAGAGGCTGGCCATGCTGGAGGAGCGGTTCCCGGATGAGTGGCTGTTTGGAGTTCTGCCCTCTTTGCAAGGACAGGCTATCTGTGTCCACTTTTTGGGAATCGCTGTTGTCGTGCTCACTGTTCATTTTCATGGAGTCCGGGGATGGATCTAAACTCTGGTCAGATGGTTTGTCTCCATGATTGTCAGTCTTTGTCAGACTCTCCTGACCTTTCTTGATGAGTTCCAGAGGGTCGAACTTCAAACCCATAGCTGACATAACAACTGGCTTGGCTATCAGCTCAACTTGAACTTTAACTTTACCAAGTTGCTGTTGACTCTTACCAACTGCACGGCGTGCATCCTGGATCAATGGGAACATGACATACACAGGATGTGTGCCATCATCAAGGGACTCACAGAAATGCACACGTTCTGGGACCAATCCTTCATCACTGAAGAAATCTCGAATATTTGCTTCTGTCGTCTCTTTGGGTACACCTTTCATTACCACAGAGTCTGTAAGTAGATCAGCACCAAGAGGGGTATGTTTTCCAGGACCATCATCACCGTTGCGACTCTCCATGTCTTTATCCCCGGAGTCAATTGTATTGCCAATCAACTTCTGATCTTGCTGAGATTTGATGCTCAAATCCTTGGTAGCTGAAAGGTTGTCTGGGGAACAAAGTTCAATCTTAAGTTGGCTGCCATCCAGGACTGCATTCCCTGCAAGTGAGTCTACAGCTCTCTGCGCTTCATCTGGTGACTGGAGTCGAACATAACAAGTGCCTAAAGAGTCCCTGTTCCTTTCCAGGATAATGTCCACTATCTTGAATCTGTTAAATAATTGAGCAACATCATTTTCTGCACATCCCTCTGGGAGGCCAGAAACGCAAATATAAGAGCCATCTTGTGACTTTTCATCAAATCCACTCGAACCTGGCTTGCCACCCGGATTGAGTTTGCTCTGCATCATGTTCACATCTGCTGCTGTGTCATACTTAGAATCACTTATAAACATAATATCGACTGGGCTGTCGTACAGATACTTTCCAGAACATCGAACAGCCCTGAGTGCATCACGAGGCTGTGAGAACTTCAGAAGAGCAACATTTAGACGATTTCCTTGCTCATCGGCAAGCAGTTTGATGCTGTTGTTAGGCACATAGATGCCATGGAAAAGTTCTCGTATTGCCCGATAGGAGGTTCCAGGAGGCACATTTCGGATCTCCACACTGCAAGTGAATTTGGAGTTATCTCCCTCTCCATCCCTGTATCCACCAGGGCCTCCACCTCGGCCACGATAACCACCACGGTATCCTCCACGATATCCTCCGTAGCCCTCTTCTGGATGCCCCTCTGGATAACCTTCACGGTATTCCCCATAACGTGGCCCAAATCCACGGCCACGGCCCCTGCCTCTGTCCCAGCCCCGCATCCCTCGACCACGGTAGCCACCACGCCCCATGGGTTCATAGACTTCTTCATAGTTCTCTTCTTCTTCTCTGTCTTCATAGTAACCCTCATGGTCTTCCCAGTTGCGGCCTTCACGTTTACTCCAGCCTCCGTCACGGTCACTCCAGCTGTCACGAGAGTCACGGCTACTCTTGCCAGACCAGTTGTCCCGTTCCCCACGCCCAACCCACCCCTCTCGTCCCCGACTCCACCCTGCTGCCTCGCGGTCTTCCTGGCTGTCCCACCTGTTCCCCCGCTCGTCCCTTGAATCTCCTCTCGGGCCCCAGTTGCCCCGACGATCTGTATCCTCTCGATCTCTCTCTTCACGTGAATCCTTCGATACTCTGCCTTCCCTCCCATCCATCTCTCTATATCCTCTAACATCTCTGTAGTCTCTGCCGTCCCTTCCACCAGCCATCCTGCCATCTCGACTTCTTGAATCATAATCAGAATTTCTGCCATCAGCTGATGATGGACGGTTGCCAGGAGCTCTGTCATAACCAAATCCTTCATTAGTTCTTGGCAAGCCAAAGCCTCTTCCTGCAAAAGCACCATAAGGGACTTCACCGGGAGCATCACCTAAGAGCCCTGTAGATTCAGGTCTGTGCACTGGCAACCCATCCATTAGGCCTCCTAATTGACTTTTATCGCCTCTCATCTGGCAAAACATCTGTTCACTTTTGTGACTTCCCACCTGGTCAGATATATACTCACTTCCTGAAGCCTCTTTTGACATTTGGCTTTCCTCATCAGGATCCATCTCTAATGATTCATTAAACTTAGCTGACCCTACCATATTTGGAGGTGGAACATTCATGTTAAGGAAGTTAAATGACTGCCCACTAAATGGCATGGCTGGATTATAGGCATTGCCAGAATTGAAGGATGGGGCAGTGTTATATGCTGGTGTAGAGGCAGGTGAGGGTGTGTGGATGGGCGAGTTCTTGGGTGGCTCAGTGAGGCTGCTGGGCAGTGGGCCCCTCATGCTTGCACTTGGGATGTCTCCAAGGCCGGGTATTCCTCCGTTACTTCCCTCCTTCAAGTGGGATTCTTGAGGTGATGCCATTTCAAGAGTGTCTTGGCTGTCACGGTCTCCACGGTCACGCCCTGGCCTCCCTAGGCGATCCTTCTCGCGGTCGCTGCGGTCACGAGTCCTGTCTCTTCCACGATCACGCTCCCTACTCCTGCTACGTCGTCGGCTGCGGCCGCTGCGGTCCCGACTACGAGATCTTGACCGGCTCCTGTGGCGACGGCGGCGGTCTCGGTCTCTTGACCTGGAGCGAGACCTGCTTCGTGATTTGGACCTCCGACGCCGGCCATCGCGTCCTTTGGAATCTCGTTTAGATGAAGAAGTAACTGAAGAATCCTTCTTATCATCCTTCTTCTCAACCTGGTTAGCTGAGGAATGCATATGATTCTGGTTATGCGAGTCGACACCTCCATGCGTGTGCATAGGAACATGATTAGGGTGAAGCTGGTTATTCCCTGAATTGGCCATGGGAGGCGACTGCATGAGATGGCTCTGATTCTGCATGTGAGGAGGCAGCTGACTGTGGCGGGTGTCAGGAGACATCTGGTGCATGGGTGACGGGTAATGCATGTGTGATGCCGACTGCTGCTGCTGCTGTTGATAAGGATTTTGTGGCGGCATCTGCCCAACTGGGCCTACCTGCTGCTGCGGAGGCGGCTGCTGAGACACTGCCTGAGGCATTGGCTGCGGCGGCTTTTGTGAGGGGACGGGGGCGGGGGCCATATACCCCTGGAGAGCCATGGCCTGCTGCCGGGCTGACTCGATGACCTTCTGCATTTCTGACCGCGAGGACAGCAGCAAGGTCACCTGAATGCCTTTGAGTGTGGAGCCTGTCTTCTGCATGGCAAGGCGGGCATCCTCGTCGGTCCTAGGGGAGAAGAGCTCTCGGTCAGTCCACAACACGCAACACAAAATCATCAAAGTAAATAATTTACTTCTAAGATAAGTGCAGATGCATAAGAAATAAACACGCTCATCGAGCTAGAAACTTACAGATAATGTGTAACAAAAGCAGAAATTATATCAGTGGTTTTGACATACAATTTGACATCTACAAAGTACTTACTACTGCACATTCTCGCATGTAATGTAAACTGAACTATTGTTTGTTTGATATGCTTGATGGGCAGTGACATACAGTACAATTATGCTCTAGTGACTTGCGCTTCTTGCGCTTAGCTGGCAAACCATATGATAAATAGCTAAATGATATAAAGTGCAAGAATAGTCTTGTAGCAAACAAAATATCTGCCGCGACCAGCAGGGCCGAGGGATGCAGCACCTGCTGGCGCGCGGCAGACACGGAACCCATGGGTCTGTGAAATCTGCATTGAAAAAGCAACACACCCGAAGGCGATGAAGGCGTCTCCGAGCTCCCCGCCCACGATGTGCACGCCGCCCTCTGGGATCTGTAGCCCTTTGAAGAACTCCCGAATGTCGAGGGCGTTGGCCGACCACGGGAGGTTCTGCAGGCGAATGATGACACTCATCGTGGCGCCGCCTGGGGAGAGAGAGGGCACATGAGCGCTGCATTCTGGAATTTATATTAATTTACGGGTATCATAAATATCCCTTTAGGACGTTTAATCTAAAAAAAACACGCATTTAATCTAAATTGAATAAATACACAAATAAATATGTAAATCAATATATATACTCTAAGGCAACTTTAAGGTTAGTATCATATACTTTAATTCTAAAAAATCGATCAACTTATACGTCTGGTTCTTTTCTGTAGTTTAACATCTTCCGTACACCTGTGGTACCCAGGACTGAACACCTGTCTCTACATTAACCCTTGGTCCAGCTGTAAAACTGGAGCTCAAATAATGCACGAGCTACTCCTTATCAGATAACATGACTACAGTAACCGCATGGTTTAGGAAAACTTGGAAACACAATCTAGTCGACGAATATTTACACGCTGTTACCTAATGCATATATCAGACACAAGTCTAATATATACACTGATAGCAAACTGCATTGGACTGTGTATACAAAAAAAAAAAAAAAAAAAAAAAAAAAAAAAAAAAAAATCACACTGTGGCTTTCTTCAAATTAACAAAACACCTTCGGAATCACAGGTGCAATTTCCACAAATGAATTCCCCTGATACGGCTCTGGCTTTCTCACCCACACCTATACAAAACCCACAATGAGGTGTCAAGTCGAAGAGTTCGTTAAAAGGTTTTAAACTTCGGACGGCGTCACATTAGCCTTCAAATTCGAAAGTACTGAAAGCGTAAAAATGTGTGTGTGTGTGTGTGTGTGTGTGTGTGTGTGTGTGTGTGTGTGTGTGTGTGTGTGTGTGTGTGTGTGTGTGTGTGTGTGTGTGTGTGGTGTGTGTGTGTGTGGTGTGTGTGTGTGTGTGTGTGTGTGTGTGTGTGTGTGTGTGTGTGTGTGTGTGTGTGTGTGTGTGTGTGTGTGTGTGTGTGTGTGTGTGGTGTGTGTGTGTGTGGTGTGTGTGTGTGTGGTGTGTATGTGTGTGGTGTGTATGTGTGTATTTATGTGTGTGTATTTATGTGTGTGTATTTGTGTGTGTATTTGTGTGTGTGTATTTGTGTGTGTGAGTGAGTGAGTGAGTGAGTGAGTGAGTGAGTGAGTGAGTGAGTGAGTGAGTGAGAAAGAAAGAGAAATAGAGAAGAGAGAAGAGAGAAGAGAGAAGAGAGAAGAGAGGAGAGAGAAAGAGAGAGAGAGAGAGAGAGAGAGAGAGAGAGAGAGGGAGGGAGGGAGGGAGAGAGGGGAGGGAGGGAGGGGGGGGAGGGAGGGAGAGAGGGGAGGGAGAGAGGGGAGGGAGAGAGAGGGGAGGGAGGGAGGGAGGGAGAGAGGGGAGGGAGAGAGAGGAGGGAGGGAGAGAGGGGAGGGAGGGAGAGAGGGAAGGGAGGGAGATAGGGGAGGGAGGGAGATAGGGGAGGGGGGGAGGGGGAGGGAGGGAGATAGGGGAGGGGGGGAGGGAGCGAGAAGGGGGGGGGGAGGGGGGGAGGGAGAGGGAGAGGGAGAGAGAGAGAGAGAGAGAAAGGGGGGGGGGGGGAGAGTGTGGTATAATAATAATAATAATAACTTCATTGGAATCGGATTTATGTGTGCGTCCGTTTACAAAGGATTACACATCCGTACCGCAGTCAGTCAGGTGTTAGAGGGAGGACGGAAGGTTGGATGGGAGGGACGGTGAGGAGATATCAATTAACTACATAAAAAAAAAAAAAAAAAAAAAAAAAAAAAAAAAAGATAAGATAAAAGTTTTACCGAACGAATCAAGGAAACGGGTGTGAATGTTAAATGCTAATACTCGTTAAGGAGTGAATAAAAAGGTTTGAGAACGCGCGCTGTTGATCAAGACTTTTGGTCACTCACCGTCTAGAGGCGTTATTTGAATAAGCTAGTACATGAATCAGCATCTTAATTTGTTTCTATTACGCTCCCTAACTAATATTTGAGATAAATTCTAATCTGTGCTTGTGATGATTACTTCTTGGCATGTAGACAACACACGCATACGTTCTCCCCCTCCCACACACTCCTTTTCTCCCATTCCCTCCCCTTTCTCTCACTCTCTCACTCTCTCACTCTCATTCGAAACACACACTCGTACTGAAAATCATTATCATACGTACTAGCACACGCACACGCACGCACGCACGCACGCACGCACGCACGCACGCACACACACACACACACGCACGCACACACGCACGCACGCGCACGCACGCACACGCACACGCACACACACACCTCTCTCCCTCTCCTCCCCTGCCCTCTCTATCCTCTCCCTCTCCCTCTCTCCCTCTCCCTCTCCCTCTCTCCCTCTCCCTTCTCTCCCTCTCCCTCTCCCTCTCCCTCTCCCTCTCTCACTCGCACCCATACATCCACATATCACCACGTACACGCACATACATTATAGTTACGATTATTTTATGAAAGTTCTATATTATGATAGAGATAACCCTTCAAACCTAACCTTACACCTGTCGTCATCACACGCCATCTCGCCAGGAACGGAACTGAAGCGTTCTCAAGATATTCGATAGAACGCTTGTGGGCGCCCAGGCTGAAGCTTTTTCGAAAAGTGCTCCCCGGCGCAATACGCCTGTGAATGGAACTCGATAACGGCTCATTATATCGCCCATTGACAATGAAATGTGCAATGAGCACTCATGACGGTACGGATGTTTGCTTAGGCATTCAAAATGCACAACTACGAATGGAAAGACGTAATCAACATTACATTATCTTGATAAACCGAATATACAAAATCATATTTTTCTTCTGTGTATGCATGGAGACGATTTGTCGTTTCGGTAAGAAGGGAATGAATTTCATGAGCCCCCCAATCTCTTGCCCGTTGTTGGTCGTGGGAGATTAGGAGACGCAGACCGAGGCCAAAGGAAGGGATCACCCCTGCCTTGGACCTCCGCAAACGCCTCTAATTTTGCAAGATCTTTTCTTCTCCCCTTTCGTTTTCCTATTTTTCATCCCTCTTTCTGTCCATTTATCATATTCGTTAACCCTTATTTACCTTTTTCGCCACAGTACTTTGCCTTAATGCTACGTGACCTTTGATATTTGGCACATTTGTTTGTTTTGACCATTGACCATTCTGGATATCCACAGGCATCGGCTTAATGAACTTAAAAAAAAAAATTGCTTGGTGGCTTCGCCCCAAGCACCACCCTATCGCTATATCTTGTATACGCCGCTAATGACCTTGGATGTTTTCGTGGGAGAAATTTTTAAAAAAATAGCTAAATAATTTAATCAGAATGTCCAATATAATATATTCCATATCGAATTTATATCAGTTACCGTGCCTTCAATGGCCTTAAAGAATCTTTACCCTTACGTCAAGTTGGGGTCTAATTGGAATTTCTCGTGCCGTTATTATTTTAACATCATAAATGATATCTTGAGGGTAACAGTTAATAATAGTAGTTGCAATAGTAGTCTCTTATTTGATTTAGAAGCCATTCTTATAGGTAGGATTCCCGTTGATTGTGCAGGTGTTGTAGCATCCCTTTAGTTATATGTGAAGTTAAAGATGCTACATTTTAACCATGCGGATGTTAACGAGTAGGGAGACTCGATCACCAACAAAATACTAAAGAATGGCAAACATTGACACTGCTCATTATTTCAAGTGCAACTGATGCATGGCTTGCAAGAGTATTACCCTATATACACTGTGAGAAAGTACATGATTTGAATAATATTCCAGAAGTCGTTAATCGCTACATCTTCCAGAAACTGAAGCTGCGTGCAAATGCAAATACATTCGTGCTGACACGAAACGCCACGCTTCTGTCACTTGACTAATAACTTCCTTGTTTTTCTGTTAAAACGCAATGTTCCTTTAGCTGTAATAAATGAGTCCTTTAAACTTACGGAAGGGCATCCCAGTAATACGAAACGGACTCGTGTTTAACGTATGCTCTAAACAATCGGTACTGTCGCCCTGTCTATAGCAGGGCATTGTTTCCAAACGTCCATCATGACAAATTTGTAGAAATTACGTATCCTTGTACACAAACATGATTTTTTAATGAGACCGCAAAGTGTATCTATGGGGTGATCTCGAAGGACCGTGCCCTTCCTTTTCCCGCGGGCCCCCAGTCCAACCTGTAGTTATGGGCTAGGCTTTAGAAATTCGTAAGCGGCCGCGCCCTCCAATTTATTTTAGAATACCACCCTAATGAGTATAATCACAATGCGCCTTTGATTATACATCTGCATGTAAATGTATTCTTAAAATGTGTGTATACGTTATATCCACATGTAAATGCTCACACGCGTGAGCAAATATCTTCCTGTAGACATGCATTTATAAACATCCGTGTGTGTGTGTGTGTGTGTGTGTGTGTGTGTGTGTGTGTGTGTGTGTGTGTGTGTGTGTGTGTGTGTGTGTGTGTGTGTGTGTGTGTGTGTGTGTGTATGTATGTATGTATGTATGTGTATGTGTATGTGTGTGTGTGTGTGTGTGTGTGTGTGTGTGTGTGTGTGTGTGTGTGTGTGTGTGTGTGTGTGTGTGTGTGCTAGTACGTATGATAATGATTTTCAGTACGAGTGTGTGTTTCGAATGAGAGTGAGAGAGTGAGAGAAAGGGGAGGGAATGGGAGAAAAGGAGTGTGTGGGAGGGGGAGAATGTATGCGTGTTGTCTATAGTGTGCCTATGCATGTTCAAGGCACATGCGCACGGGGAGGGAGCGTGTGCATGTGTAAGCGCGCCACTGCATTTTTTTAGATATGCCACTACATGACGCTGCCAGACCCTATAAATTACGAATATTAATAATAAATTTCATTGCTTGGGAAAAGGCAATTTCCAGACAAGATTACTGGTTTTAATTAGTCTAACTGGTAATTAAGATTAAGAAGCGAGACAATTTATAATAAAATAATCTATAGTTATGTAACTATATCACTATTTTGATCCCATTTAACCAGACGCTACTCACAATTTCCGGCCAGCAAAGTATATCTCCAGACAACGGAAGTTTGAAATGTGGATTCGCTAATTATAACAAAAAGTGTAGATAAATGTTATTAATACCACCAGTCAACTGCATGAACGCCGTTAATATGAATAACTATGACTTATTACAATGGGTATATATTCAAACAAACTTTGAAGTATTCGGATCATGGGATATAAGCCATAAAAATACTTTTAATGAATGAACAAGATAGCGGAATAAGTTGTGTACAAGTTACATAAAAATAATATATCATATATTAGAATATGTAATACATACATATTATAATACATATATATATATATATATACACACACACACACATATATATATTGTATCTGTATATACATGATATATAATATAATATAAAATATATATATATATATATATATATATATAATTACATATACATACACACACAAGAATGGGTAATTTTGCAAAACGTGTACGAGGTAACTCGGAATTACCATGTATATTTGTGGCTACGCACCGCGGCCCACCACCGATGTTGAAATGAGGGTGAACGAATACCCTCCTTAGAACGGAGCACTGGTTTACAGCCATTGCAAATGAAGCCAAAAAAAATAAAATAAAGTAAGCTTCACGTGAAAAGAAAACCAAGAGAAACTTAACTTTCCTTTTATTTACTGGTACACATTACAGTTCCAAATCTTCCTTCCAGGTACGTACCACAGCCACGGATGTTCCGAGTGTAATTACAGCCTACTGATATATAATAAGCCCTCAGATCTACCACAAATCGACTGAACAATCAAAACTAATGTATTATCTCCTCTACATCCGTGTTTTTGTATGATAAGTATGTGCTAACGGAGGGGACGAACAGGAGCAGGAAAACGTCGAGAGAGGAGAGAGCGAGGGAGGTAGAACTAGTTACTGCTAAAAATAAAAACGAAAAAAAAGGAAGATAGAAATAAGGAATAGTGACTGGTAAAGAGAGGGGGAGGGAGGGGAGGGGGTATACAGAAAGAGAGAAAAAAAAGAGGAGGATGGAATGAAACAAGGAAAGAAAGTGAGGAAGGATGCGAGATGAGAGAGAAAGAGGACATTTGGGAGAGAGAGACCAGAAAGAGAGGAAGGACAAGGAAGGTGATAAAGGATACGAGGCGGAGGGAAGGGCGGGCATAGGAAAGAAAGAATGAAAGGAAGAGAAGGGGGAGGGGGGGAGAGAGAGAGAGAGAGAGAGAGAGAGAGAATGAGACAAAAGAGAGAGAGAGAGAGAGAGAGAGAGAGAGAGAGAGAGAGAGAGAGAGAGA
>NC_061820.1:16230999-16243499 GCF_019202785.1 Penaeus chinensis
TAACAACAATAATAATATCAATATTAACTGCATGTGAAGAAGAGGAAGAAAACAAAACCTCAAGGAAATGAATGTTTACTAACTGGCTCTTTGGTCGCTGAACACTTGCTATTTGTGTGCAATAAATAAATTACAAAACAAAAGAACTGTTGAGGGTACATTTACATGGCAAGTTATAGTATCTCAGTGCAAAGTAAGGTATAAAAAATAAAATATGGGTAGAGAATGCTACAGATGTCAACTATTTCTGAGCATTCATTCTTTCATTAGGAAGAAAAAAAAAAGTGTGTGTGTGTGTGTGTGTGTGTGTGTGTGTGTGTGTGTGTGTGTGTGTGTGTGTGTGTGTGTGTGTGTGTGTGTGTGTGTGTGTGTGTGTACTATATATATATGTACTCTCTCTCTCTCTCTCTCTCTCTCTCTCTCTCTCTATATATATATATATATATATATATATATATATATGTATATAGAGAGGGAGGGAGAGAGAGAGAGAGAGAGAGAGAGAGAGAGAGAGAGAGAGAGAGAGAGAGAGAGAGAGAGAAATAGAGAGAGAGAGAAATAGAGAGAGAGAGAAATAGAGAGAGAGAGAAATAGAGAGAGAGAGAAATAGAGAGAGAGAGAAATAGAGAGAGAGAGAAATAGAGAGAGAGAGAAATAGAGAGAGAGAGAAATAGAGAGAGAGAGAAATAGAGAGAGAGAGAAATAGAGAGAGAGAGAAATAGAGAGAAAGAAATAGAGAGAGAGAGAGAGAGAGAGAGAGAGAGAGAGAGAGAGAGAGAGAGAGAGACAAAGACAGAGACAGAGAGAGAGAGAGAGAGAGACAAAGACAGAGACAGAGAGACAAAGACAGAGACAGAGACAGAGAGAGAGAGAGAGAGAGAGAGAGAGAGAGAGAGAGAGAGAGAGAGAGAGAGAGAGAGAGAGAGAGAGAGAGGGGGGGGGGATACAGGAACAATTGTTATTAACTGACCATTTCATAGTGCTTTTTTTTTAATTATTATTATTATATGTATGTATGTATGTATTTATGTGTGTGTATATACATATACATACATATATTTATATATATATATATATATATATATATATATATATATATATCTTTAAGTTGTCAAACTCCACAATCTATCTTTGTTATAGTTTGTAAAAGAAAAAGGAGAAAAAAAAAAAAAAAAAAAAAAAAAAAAAAAAAAAAAAAAGAGAAACAAAATGTAGTATAACTAATACAGGTTCCCCTCTTCCTAGGGCTGACAGGCCAAGTAAGCACTTGACGCAGGAGTGTCACCCTAGTTGGTCAATTGCCAAGGTATTCTCCACCACCCTGCCATAGAGCCATGGGCAACCAATGAATCCCACCCCCAAATCCCATATCAGAATACTTTGAGGCAACTGAATGCAAAGAAAAATACTCCTGAAGCCAGGGCTAAATTCAGTATCACACTTAGGATGGTAAAATCACCAAGGAACCACATTTAGGTTCATAATCAGACAGTGCTGGTTTTCATGAACAACTTACCATTGGGCTTATGATTGTAAATTTACCAGTGGTCAAAGCACTGGTAAGTCCACTGATATTTGCAAGATAAACAATCTCATCACAAGCTACCACTTTAAAAGTCAATATTTAGTTTTTGGTTCATTTGTCCAATAAGAATGGCAGCATGGCAGAGATGAAAATTCCCCATGAAACCAGAAAGAATAATGTCCATACAGATTCTTGTAAAATTACGAACAGCCACAGGTCTATGGTAGAGAATGTGGAGTGATAGACTTGTGAATAGCTGAAGAACTTTTCAATCAAAATATTATCAAATAAGAAAATTAATACATGATTTAGTAATAGCTACATGTTTTTTTTTTTCTGTTTTTTTTATTTTTTTATCAGTTGGCACTACTGTAAAGATGAGAAACTCCAAAATTGCATAGGCAAGTATGAGTCTGGACTGTACTTGTATTTGATGATAAATAGTAGTGAATGCAATATAACAATACTTGTGCTGGTTTCTATTTTGAGAATAAATAAAGTATTCATTAAGAAAATTTCTACCCATCTCTCACACATGCTTAGGTACCCTTCCTGTAGTCATGTTGGGCTTTGTTTACATGTTACATGATTGTTCAAAGGAGGTAACTGATTGGTGCAATGGCTTCAGCGCAACTCTCTGTTGGCTACCATTTAATCAAGGTGATTTATGATCTTACAAGTCAAGTTAAGATCACTTTGTGAATCTTAATTTATCATCTCTAACAAATGCAATAGTAAATGACTGCTGTAAATGCCTTATAATGATTGTCTGTTAATGAATCTGGCTGGACTGACTTTTGGTATTGGTCATATAGGCCTGGAGAGCAACTATGGATTGTGTTGTTGATGGGGGGTATTGTATGAGTGAATGTGTGTGTGTGTGTGTGTGTGTGTGTGTGTGTGTGTGTGTGTGTGTGTGTGTGTGTGTGTGTGTGTGTGTGTGTGTGTGTGTGTTATTATATTTGTATATATATGTATGTGTATGTGTGTATATGTGTAATATATATATATATATATATATATATATATATATATATATATATATCTCAAGATAGATCTATGTGTGTATACATGTCCACATCCTTATGTCTATGTATATCAAAATCCATTGCTTCAAAGGTCATCACCCTTCCTTTTCAGGATTCAGTCCCCTTCATCTGTTGACTATGGTTAACCTTATTTGTAGATTCCATGGTGTGTAATCCTCAACAAAGTAAATTAATGAGTTTCATTAAATATCTTAAAGAATACCTAGACTGACTAAACATAATATTCCTTACTCCCTACCCCCTCTCCTCCAGTACAATTGATATGGTTAAGGTAAAGTTGTTATCTAATGCTCCCCTGATGGTAAAAGGTACAATTTTAACCTCTGCTCTAGGAATACCTAAAAATAGAATGTCAGAGTTAATCCAAGGGGTGCTGATGGCCTAATATCCTTTAAGGAAAATCTGGTTTAGGTTTATTGCAATGATACCAAATAGGTATTATCTTTCCCCGAGAGCTTAAATACATATATAATGAATTATGTATACTGGACTCGCTTAAGAGGGCTTAAGATATTACTAACTTAGCTAAGAACTTCCACTCCCCACCTCATAGTTTTTCTTTTACCACTATCTAACAAATTCAAGTGTAATGAAAAGGAAATATTTTACTAATAACTCAATCTGCTAGTATTTCAAAACAGACAGGGAAAATGCATTCATGCTTAGTTATACAGTCTAAGGCCACAAAGACCAAGACTGTGGGAAAGTAAAACAAAGGACACAAGGCCCTCCTGGCAAAGGCTCAATAGAACACTCTTCTTTGGCACAAGTGGCTTTGACTTGCTACAGCTGAAGCAGAAGGAATAAGCATGGAAGACTGTGATAATAAAGAGGAAGAGATGAGTAACCCTTTTCAAAATTACATTTCTTTCCTTTAGCAACCAAGATATGAAAGGAGCTGACAATTTGATCCCTTCAGTATCTTTTTTTTTTCTTTTTTTTTTCAGAAAATGGTATATGGAATGCATCTTGAAAATAAATATCCTTTAGACGAGTATGAACACAGATGCAACTCTGACATTGCCCGCTATATCATAAATACTGCTACTGCCATCCAAATCTATGCATAATATACATAAACATAAACATACACATTTTCTCTCTCTCTCTCTCTCAAAACAATGATGCACTTCTGTTTTCTCAGCTTAGCTTCACTAATATTTAAACCTTTTGAGAGGGAAAGAGAGACTAAATGAGTGAGTGTGTCTATAGTGATGTTTATAAATTTCTATATATTCATGAACATGTAATAAGGTCTGTTGATGACTTATCTAACACACTTGGGATTACAGACATCCACAACATGAAAACATGGATAATGAACTCTTACACAGTATCAGTGCAATTGCTACAACTGTTCCCAGTCTGGTCAACATTTGTTGATGCAACATATACACATTATTTCATCATGGTTTGAATGATTCTTTCTCTTCTCAACGGTATAATACTCGTTCTTTAACCCATTAACTGCAGTAATAAACACTGGCTAGTGTCCAGTAATGGTATATTGGTGCACACTGCCCCCCCTCCCCCCCATCTGTGCTTCAATGCACAATATTAAGCATTTAATAGTTTGTATTTTTATTTTAAACACAAAAGTCCGGAAAAAGAAGAAGAAGAAGAAGGTTTCCCTTCCTTTTAGTGCCTTTATCTAATCCTGACAGCAAAGAAATGTTGTACATTGGAAAAAGATGATCTCCCTCTGACGAGGAATAAGTCCTTGTGCAGTGCTATCTGTAACTTGGTCCACAGCGACCAATGCATGATTTTATGCTTTCTGCCAGGAAAGGGTTAATGTTTATCTATTTATTCTGATTACCATCATTATAGCTAATCTGTCATTAATCTATTCTTTAACCACATTTTTTTTTATGAAGTTCTTCAGTCCTAATAACAAATAATAAGTGAAATCTCTCTCTATTAGTTTACATTAGCAGACAGAAATATCATCAGAAAAGGTAGGCCTATTTGATAAACAAAAGATACATTAGGAAACCTGACTGACATAGATTTATATAAAAACAATTATATAGTCTGATATCTATCACACATCCTTATGATATATAACTTATATGTTTGTCCTTCTTGTTATCAAATAGTTCTAGTAATATGTGTATAATTATTTATATATATTATATATATTATATATATTATATATATATATATATATATATATATATATATATATATATATATATATATATATATATATATATATATATATATATATGGCATTTCCATTAAGAAATAAAAATAGATAAATAAAGTGATAAGAGAAACTGTAATTGTAAATATACATTAAATAAGCCATTAACAGTTATGTGTAATTAAGAAAGATAAAAAACCAGATTACAGAAACTAGAGAAGCAGCTACATAAAAGTTTGCTTTTACCTAAACTAAGCAACTAACTACGTGAAATTAGGTGTTGCATTTACTAATATTTGATGAAGGAAATTATTTAGGGAAAAATCAATATTACCATAAGAATAAAAGTAGAATATCAAAAATGCAAGCAATAGGAAGTTAAAGGACGCATTTGGCTACACTATCAGGAATCCTACAACGTGAGGACTTTTTCTGTTATCAGTTATCACTGTCAATAAATATTTGTACTTCAGCGATAATCATTTTCTAAAATAATAATAATGAATAATAATAATAATAATAATAATAATTACAATCATAAAACAAAAAAATCATCATCATCATTTGTTTCCAATTTCCATTCTCTTTTTATGAGTATGAGGTGACTTCAGTCCTTGAAATGTTTACTTCAACTTCTTGTTAACTTACAATTCATAATCTATTCATTGTTTTCCCATATATACATGCATACATACATACATATATATATATTTTATATATATACACACATATAATATATCCACATACATATGCATATGCATATGTGAGTGAGTGTGTGTGTGTGTGTGTGTGTGTGTGTGTGTGTGTGTGTGTGTGTGTGTGTGTGTGTGTGTGTGTGTGTGTGTGTGTGTGTGTGTGTGTGTTTATGTATGTATGTATGTATGTATGTATGTATGTATGTATGTATGTATGTGTGTGTGTGTGTGTGTGTGTGTGTGTGTGTGTGTGTGTGTGTGTGTGTGTGTGTGTGTGATATGATAAATATCATACATCATATATATAATTACATATATATATATATATATATATATATATATATATATACTATATATGTATATTATATATATATATATATATATATATATATATATATATACTATATATGTATATTATATATATATATATATATATATATATGCATGTTTGTAAATTGTTGTTATAAATAAGAAAAGATTAACCCATTTTTCCCCCCCCTATATACTCTTGCTCAAATGGTGGGGCATCCGATACACTTTTTTTTTTTTTTTTTTATGCCATCAAATACAGCATGAAGTGAGTTTGCTTCCCCCATGAATGATCTGTATCACCAACATTGTTTTTTCTTTAGATACAGCACGTATTTAGTTCAGTTTTTCTTTGAAGACATCTTTTTTTCTTGTTATTAAATAATTAATAATTTTCCAAGATGCTTAGTAGCACTATAGTTTTCCAAGCAGCAAAGCAACTTTAAAGGTATAGTTTCCAAGGAAGAGCTGTAGTAAATAAATTAATTCACACCAGAATGTTGCACGAGCTTTTAAGTTAATTCCTAGTCATGTTGGAATGTATTATCTTGTTTATTGTTCCCTTATGAAGTATATTAAGAGTTACATTTGATGTTTGTTTATTTTCCAATACTTATTTTTAAATTTTCCACCACTTTTTAGACAAAAAAATTTACCGGTTTTGGGTCAAACTTTCACCGAATAGCAAACTTTGTTACATTCTTGAATATTAAATTCTTGTATTCACATGCCCTAAAATAGAATTAATGTTTATTGAACTGCACAGTTGTGGCAATGACTGTCTACATTACTATGAGTGCATTAGTTTCCCAGCTGGCCTGCCTTGGTTTTCTTGACAGCATATGCATATTCCAGCTCTGGAACTCAAAGCTAAAGGGAGAGGAGAAATACCATGATTTCACCCAAAACTAAGGGCTTTAGCAAATCTGTTTCTGTTAACCTTAGCATGGTATAAAGTCTTCAAATGTATTTTCATGCCAGAAAGCGAAGTAAGTTCTAAATCGAACCTTCAGTTGTTTTTCTTATGGCGTATTTGCAGAAAGAAATAAGGACATACCTTTCCAAATTGTTGATCGAGCTCCTGGAAATTCTGAATTTCCCAACAACTCCCCATATCTTATTTTCTTCTTATTAACTTCAATATATAATTGTTGCAATTCATGTGTAGTGCATGGAGGAGGAGGTATGGCAATCTCAATTTTTGTGATTTCATAAACAAACTTTTTTTTTTTTTGTCTAAAAATGTAACTTTCGTTAATATTCATCTCTGTAATGTTGACTAACAGAAAAGATAAACAAACAAACAAATAAAAAAATAAACAAAACAAAAATCATTACAATAAACATTCCCTCAAACAAACAAGCAAGACCCATGAACTATATTCAACTTGTCTAGTATATATAATATTACAACAGTTTTAAGTCAGAAGTATTATCAATCTAACTATAGAAGTTGTGTCGGAGTCCATAAATTCTCTGGTATTCTGGCCACTGTATCAAGATGAAGCTCAGCAGGTAAAATACTTAGAACCAAATGAAGTGCAGTGTAAAGGGCCAGTTACATAAAAAAAAAAAAAAAAGAGCATGTATGTATGTTTAAATTGCCATGTTAGTTGTGTTCTGGGTTTGAATTAGATTTTCTCGTGAACCTACTGTGGTGTGAAATTTGCCTATCACAAAAAGACATATTTTGAAATCTTGGGAGATGAAATGCTGTGTTTGTGTTTGCAATCCAATAACCTCTAGAAATGGGCACTGTATAAAGTTTAAGTGATAGGGTAGTCCTGAATACACAATAAGCTAGTCATTTCAATGAATAAAGAAAAATAATAAGAGTTTCCACTAACTTCATACTTCATCAATCTTTTAGGCGCAGTTTTTGAAGCAATTTATATCATGAACCATTATTAGACCACACTCCTTCCTACCATTCAAGCTGTAATATAAGTGCACTATAACACTTATACTAAAATACATTATTGAAGATAAACAATTTTCAAGACAAAATTTCCATTTGACGAAACTCGGGGTTGGGACGGCAAAGTGAACCTTCCATTCGCTACCAACTGTTGTTTTCCGAGTCCCTCTTTTTAGTAACATCCAAGGCCAAAGCTCCTTTCCAAAACCTAGCTGACATCTCTATTTTGAGAGAAAATGGAAAGGGAAGAATACTATAGGAGATATAAGGCAGAAAGAAACAAAATCAATCTTTACATCAAACTTGTAACCAAGAATATTCAAAGCTGACATACAAGAGGGGGTTTGGGAAAAAACGTATGTTTATGTATATATGTACATGTACATATATACACACATATATGAATGTATATGTATATGCAAACATACATACATGTGTATAATTATGCATATATGTATATATATATGTATAAATATATGTGTATATATATGTATAAATATATGTGTATATATATGTATAAATATATGTATAAATGTATTGTGTGTGTGTGTGTGTGTGTGTGTGTGTGTGTGTGTGTGTGTGTGTGTGTGTGTGTGTGTGTGTGTGTGTGTGTGTGTGTGTGTGTGCGCGCGTGCATGCATGTATATATATGTATATATGCATGTATGTATGTATGTGTATACAAACACACAGATATACATACATACATAGAGATACACGAATATATATTTAGATTCCATCTTTCTATCATTAGACTTAACCCACTTACTTCTGGGTGATAGCCTATTAGGTAATGACATGCTATCATGTCATGCACAGTCACACCTTCTGTAAGTTGTGTGTGCTAAACAGTTGTTCAAAAAAATGCTTAATTTAAGCTCTTTATAGCCTAATTACTTTAACAATTATTTACTCCACTGCCACGAGCACTGAGGTCAAGGTAAATCTAGGTTTCTACAAAGATAATTTTTTCACAATCAGCTAAGTCTTATTCCGTACATGGTTCACCATGGCGGCAGAAGCTCCCATCATATGTAGGTTAAAATTAAACATGCTAAAAGAGAAGAAAAGGCAAACAACAAAATTTATATATATATATATATATATATATATATATATATATATATATATATATATATATATATTAGATTGCTAGATGTGTGAATCTTTAAAACAAACCAATTTTAACATGTAAAGCAACGTATAACAAAACTAATTATATTCAGAACTATCTTTAACATATTACTGATAGATATTAAAAGGTATGATTGAGATTATATATGATCTAATGGCAATTTTTTTTTCCTACACCAAACAGTGCCATTCACCAACCGAGCGAAAAATTAAGAGTCCAGGTAACATATTTACCCCCCCCCAATGTGCATGTATAGCTACAGCATACATGATTTTCCAATAAAAAAAAGCTTTCACCCCTCCCTTTTGAGGGGCTGCAACTCCTGAAAAACTGTAACAAGCACCTTGGAACAGGATGACCTTGTACAGCATGTAACCTTACCAACCAGCATTCAGGCTAAGTTTGTTATCGCAAGCCTGTATGTCAACTGTTAGTATGGGGTCAACAAGGAATAAGCAAATTTAAAATTCTGGATCCTCTGTGCTGAGCAGCATAACGTATGAGTAACATTAAAAACAATGTGCGGACTAGGAACACAATCTCAATACTATAATGAAATGTGAAGATTTTCAGAACACAACTAAGAGAATGTCATAAATATGGGCATGAATTTTTTAAACCATTTATGAAATTATCTCTTAGATGCAATATTTCCCCCTTTTCCTTTGGCCTTTAAAGTATAAAAAAAATATTGAAATATACAATTTCATTTTCCTGTGTCTATGCCTGTATTAATAAATATGAGATCTATGAAAGTATATACATGTGTCTGTGTGTCCATATGTATATATATGTAACAAGAAATGGTTTTAGTTTCTATTTTCTTTAAAACAGAAAAGATGATCCTCAATGTAGGTAATTACTTTTTTTTGGTTAAATGTTGAGATTTATTTTTATAATTTCAAAATCCTTTATGTGAGTTACATAAAACTAATTAATACTAGATTATTAGTAAAAATAACGATGGGTATTTTAATATTTTACATTTTAAGTTCCTGCTCACAAGTGACAACTACATGATGTCTATAAGTGTAACTTTAAACATGTTTTTCTAAGAATGCATATGCTTACAAGTATGAATGCATCTGGGTAACAGATGCTAATTTACTAAATATCCATGTGCTGAATTTTAAAATGCTTTATGGGAAAGAGTAATCAAAGCACTTAATTATGCATCAATCAACACTATCCTCTAAACACAGATTTCTCCTGAACTAACCCGGGTTTCCACCAATTGTAATATGCAAGATCAGCAATAGATTAAATTCATATTTTATAACATATTAAATAACACTACTTTTATACAAGCACTATGAATCCTATTACAAAAATAAGGAATGTTCCTAAATACAAGATTTCTCAAATAATACACTACAAACAGATTACAACATAAAAATCAGTTATTATACCACAAGACAAAATTCTAGTGAATTACAACATACATCCCCATGAAAAGGACAAATATCAAAGATCCAACCAATACAAGTGCATACTTATGAACTGGTATAGAGCACGAAAAACAAACTAATAATTTACAAAAAGGTTTCTAGCCCATTTATCAATTTTATATATGTCAGAGTATTTGTAACAAACTAAACATCCCAAGTACTTTGACAATGAGAAGTGACAGCTTCAACACTTGTCAGATTCCAGGGTCTGGTAGTAAAGGAAATAAATAGGGTAACAATCCCACCAATGAAACTACCTATCTACTAGGTATGTAAGAACATTATGAAAGGCTGTTAACCTACTGATGTCAGGATGGAATATATGCCATATTCACTGTGACTTTAGCTCATTAATTTTGTTGAAGCATATACGACTCCACAAGAGATTGGTCACAAGGACACAAGGAATCAATTACTAGTCCAATCAGTTTCCTGTTAATCTCACCTCTTTACTCTTTCCTTGATTTTTGGAAGAGGAGGTTGAGAAAGAAGCAGAAGAAAAATTTCTGTTAACATTTTATTAACATCATAATACTCATAATGCCAATAGTATTAACATTAACAATTTCACTATCAAAAGCATTAGTAGAATACATTTTCCCCAAAATTCAAAGGAATGGGGAAATCAGGTGAGGCTACACAGGGCCTCCTTAACTCCTTGGTGACTGAGCACTTCACTTGTGGAGCTATCTCTGAGTTAACAACACTCCAGAAGACAGTAAATGTATCCAGTTCCAATGGGTTAATGGATCATACAGGGTTTAAAGGCCAAGATACTGGATGCTGGATGTGCATGGGCACAATAGGTCTCTATGGTTCTTAAAAAAAGTAAAAGAAATGAAGGAAAGAAGAAGAAGAAGAAAATAAATAAATAAATAAATAAACAAAACAAAAAATAATGAAAAATAATGAAGAAAGGACAGAGAGACAAAAAAATAACCTATACATGTATATACATAAAAATGTATATGTGTATGTATGTACATGTAAATGTGTGTGTGTGTGTGTGTGTGTGTGTGTGTGTGTGTGTGTGTGTGTGTGTGTGTGTGTGTGTGTGTGTGTGTGTAATGGTTGTATGTGTATATGTGTATATGTGTATATGTGTATATGTGTATATGTGTATATGTGTGTGTGTGTGTGTGTGTATATATATATATATATATATATATATATATATATATATATATATATATATATATATATATGTATGTGTATATATGTATGTGTATATATGTATGTGTATATATGTATGTGTACAAACGCACACAGACATATAAATATATATTTAATATATATATATATATATATATATATATATATATATATTATAATGGCTCTTATATAATGGCATTTAGATCAAACAAAACAGTAGTTGATATAAATATTAATCCACACAAAGTAAAATTGTGTCACAGTTGTTTATGAAGTCTACAAATCTATGATTGCAAGGCAAAATCCATTGATGTAATGAAGTCACTGTGCTTGGGCAAAGAGAAACAACTCTCCATCATATATAATCTGACAAGATGGAGCCTGCAGACCTCCCTGGGGTTTGGTGTTGAATATGGAACCAGTCAAAGTTCCATCTTGTTTAATGTATGTGGTGGAGGTTTGTTAGTCTTTCCCAGCATGTAAAATGCAGAGGTTATGACCATGCTTGATGTGGTTCTACCTTGAATATTACTGAAGTCCTAGATGATGTCTTTGCCAGAGTCCAAAATATGGAGCCTACAGCATTCCTTGACATGGCTCTAATTTATACATTTACCAAGCTTTGAATGTTTTCATCTGAATATAATTTAATGAAAAGAAGTTTACTTTTAGTTGTAGAGACCCTAGTGAACAAATTTCTTAATCATAATATAATTTCAGTAGCAGAAATGTTATTTGAAGGTCAAAATATCCACACATTTCCAATATGGTATATTTTATAACCAACAAAGCTATGGAGTTCTAACATCTTGCTGTAATCCAAACTCCTTGTCAAGTGGGTTTGGGCCCACTGAAAAGAGAGTGATACAAGTTTCATGTAAGTGGAACTTTCATGCCAAAGTTATTCCCATTGGGTCATTCCCCATAGATATACCATAGTAACTTTAACTTGTTCTTTTTTGGTCTTTCCAAGCACACCTCACTGAAGTGTAACAATTCTGCATCTATTTAAGATCACAGAAATATTGTATCATTACATTACATTTAACCCATTGTCGCTGGGGAAAATGAATAAAAAATGGGGAAAATGCTGAGCTCATTTAAATTTTTTTTTTTTTTGTGA
>NC_061820.1:16250999-16253499 GCF_019202785.1 Penaeus chinensis
GCCGTTTAGAGAGCACCGGAAATAGGAATGTGAGTGATGATCATATTTTTTAAAGTTGTGTTTTTTGCGGTTTATATTTGTATCATAAAGGAATTTAATTTTCTGATTGGCGGTCATTCAGAAAAGGGACCCCCAGAATAAATCTGTGTTAGCTGGCGATTTCACTGTTCGTCATAATAAGTAGCTGAATTTTGTTTATGGTTTCACAGGAACTGTAGACTGCATTGAGGTCTGTCAGATCACGCATAGATCTCGTAATTACCAGGACCTCAATTTTTGCCCTTTAGTGCTGGGAATGCTGGTCTCTTCTCGGAAATTCCCAATAATTTTCCATTAACAGTTATCCAACCAAAAATGTGTAGGAGTTTTCTTACACTTTGTTGATACTTTGGCATAAAGGGATTTAATGTATGCTGATTTAAGTGAATTTGAAATACATTAATCTATTAGCGTTTTCTGCCTTCCGAATTGTCCCGAGATTTGCCAAGCCCCTTATCAATTTTGTGGGGATTTGACCCCGTCAAAATGACCCCCTAAAATAATTTATTGTGCTCTTGAAAAAGGTAATGGCATTGTGCTATAATGATATATCGTAAAATATTTTAGACAATGAGACGATTCACGAAGTTATACATTTCTTCATAAATAGACACAATATTTGAGTAACTCCCCACAATGGTGGTCAGGAACATAGGCGACCTAACGTTTCAGGGCTGGACTGTAGGTGGAAATCTATGTTTTTTTAATGATTTTTTCCCAAAGTTACCGCGTTTAATTAGTTTCACCAAGTGACGTACACAGAATGCTAGGATAGTGATACCAGGCACCGGAAATATGCAAGATATGATCATAAACTGGAGCCACGTGTTCACAGAAAATGGCCAAGGGTGGAGATGTATTTATATCATTATTGTTACAGGGACATCATACCCCTACGGAATACCGATATAAGAACTTTGCGCAGTGCCACGAAAATGTCAACGGAAGACAGACAAAGGGAAAACGCCTCTTGATGTCATGACAGCAGCAGATAAGCATGTTGTAGAAAACAAGGATTCGCTTAGAAACGGTGACAATCAGTATGAAGTAGGCTACGAAAATATTTGTTAGATTAAGTGTGTTTACAAACGCACACTGACAAATATATATATATATATATATATATATATATATGAATATATATATATGTATGTATGTATGTATGTATGTATATATGTGTGTGTGTGTGTGTCTGTCAGTGTTTATATGTATATTCATATATACAGATTCACAGAACTTGAAAATCTGACGAACCCAATTGCTTTGTGGGAGTCCTTCAAGCACATGACACATAGCGCAGGAGTCCATTGATGTATGCCCGAAGGCAAGGCAGAATTTCATATCCCTGGAGACACTGGAGGCCACAGAAGCGTGTCGCATGGCTTGGCTGAATGACAATCAGGACTTGTGTCGGGCTCGGATATTGCTGAGAAGGGACAAGGAACAGTTCATCAGGAATCTTGCTGATGAGGTTGAAGGCCATTTCTGGTAAATGACTTTCACCCTGCCTACCAAAGCCTGAGAAAACTGAACTCTAAGCCCTTTTTGCAGATGACTGCAGTCCGGTCAGTGGATGGACAGATCATATCAGATCATGTTGGGGTTTGTAAACGTTAGGCTGAGTATTTTGAGAAGCTGTACCAGGTAACTCTCCAACAGTTAGCTTGGATGCAAGTAGTATAACAATACCTGTGCCGGACCAACCAATCAGCGAGGAACCTCCTACCATGGCGATTTCTAAGCTGAAGAGTGAGAAAGCCGCAGACATATGTGATATCCCCGCTAAACTGCTAAAGGCTGGGGGTGAACCTATGGTACCGGGCATGCATGCAGTCTTGATTGCCATCTGGCAATCTGGTTCCATTCCCCATGACCTGTTGAGGGGCGTGATCATCCATCTCTGGAAGGGGAAAGGGGATCGTTAGGACTGTAGCAACTACCGTTGCATTACACTGCTCAGTATACCAGGCAAGGTTTTCACCTACATTCTTCTGAAACGGATCTGTGACCACCTACTAAGGCACAAGAGACTGGACCAGTCTGGATTCACTCCTGGCAAGTCCACAATAGACCGTATCCTAGCACTTTGAGTAATTGTGGAATGCCATCATGAGTTTGGTCGTGGGTTATTTGCAGCCTACATCGACCTCAAGAAGGTGTTTGACTCGGTGTTGCGAGAATCGCTATGCGAGATTCTGAGACTTTGGGGAATTCTGACATGGATTATTGGTCTAGTAGCAAGCCTATATACCGGTACTGAAAGTGCTGTAAAGTTTCAACACCTGCATGGACTGGATAATGGGCAGAGCTACTATCCAAAGTCAGTGTGGAGCAACACTGGGCAATATCAAGGTCTCAGACCTTGACTATCCCATCGGCAGAGTCTCTGGAATCATTGGTGGTGGCTCTTGATGTATTTAGCAATGAGGCAAAGCCCTTGGGCCTAGAGTCTCCTGGACCA
>NC_061820.1:16263499-16265999 GCF_019202785.1 Penaeus chinensis
CATGCTATTTCAGTGATAAAATTAACAGTTTAATGAAGGAAACACCCTACATAATTTGCAATGCAAACACAAGAAAACACTTATAACGCCATAGTACTTTTTTCAAATCTAGGTTCGTATCCCCCTCCACTACAAGTATTGACGCCGGGTGTGCGGGCGGAGGGAAGGAGCCTCTGGTTGGCGTGGGTCGTGAATGTCAGAGGTGAAAGAGAGCTGTTACGTAATTTTCATCTCTGCTACTAAAACGCTGGAGTTATTTCCAGTCAGACAGAGACTTTGTTTTTCTCTATATCAATTCCAAGCGAAAAAATGAGTGAAGTCTTTGAAGTTTGGGACAAATTAGTTTATTATTGTTTGTGTATCGTTTTCTGAATGATGATTTTCCCGCTCTCTCTTTCTACCACGTGGTTCCGTGTTTGGTCCACACATTTCGCGTTCTCCTCTTCGCTGGCTATATCCACGCCAGCTGTTTATGATGTTTCGTTGCACGGATTCACGCTTTATTTTTGTGTGAGGCAGAGAGTAGCAAAGTAATGAGATTTCAATAATTCTTACAAGTTAATTCTGTTGCAAAGAGTTGAAGGAAGACCATCATTTAAAAATAATTTGTTCCTGTAATGATATAAGCTGTGAATACGACGTTGCATTCTAAATGATATTCTATAGTTTGTCATAGATTCTTTAGCGCCACATTTTCTTCTAGCACATCCCAATCGATGCAACATGTGATCACGCTGCAACACTATCCCGAAACCTACTCTCTGTATTCGCAATTGTACCAAAAACAACCCCTCCCTGTGTTTCATTGGCTTATCTCCCTTTTTTATATCTGGGGCCTCGGTGATTGACACGTCCTTTATTCTACATGATGCGTTTTGACCTTCGGCTCTGGTTTTTATTCCCCGCTGCGAAGACAATACAATAAATCCAGTTTTATCTGCCGCTACTCTTTCGTGACGAGAGAAAGAAAAATCCCCTGATTTTTTCTCTTAGTCTTATATCGTCTACTTTGTTCGCATAATAAGTCCACAAATTTTATTGTCTTTCTCCCTCCCTCTATCCATCTCACTCCCTTCTTTTTCGTTTTCTTTCCTCCTATTTTTTCATTTTCTCTTTCTCCACTGTCTTCTCGCCCACACGTTCGCCGGACCCGAGGTGTGTTGACGAGTTGATTGGCTATTTTCAGAAACGTTTTTACTCTCCCGCAGGATTCCATATTGTATCGCTATCTTGCCGTTTTTATTATCTATGGTTATATTTTTTCTAAAGGTCTTCACCATTTTTATCCTTTTTTTGTTGTTTCTTAATCTTGAATTATCTTTTGGGTTCCTAAATCATATTATCAACCTACTCTCACCGCTGCTCTTATTCGACCTTGAGAGTAGCTTCCTGCCCCTTTGACTTTCCACGTCCTCTGGAAACCTCGGCGTCCGACCTTTCTTAACCTTGGCTGCAACCCATTCCTGACCTTCATTCACTGAGAATGCTGTCCTCCTCAACCCCCCCACCCCCCACCGCATCTCCAACCAGCCCCCGGGCCCAAGGGAGGGGGTGGTATAGGGGAGGGAGCTGGAGGGGGTGATATAGGGGAGGGAGCTGGAGGGGGTGGTATTAGGGGGAGGGGTCCAGCTGGCGGAGCGTGAGTCACAGTTCCCGCCCAATACTGGTATGGTCTCGAATGTTCCGAAGAGTTTGTGAAAGGGGTTGGTCCCGGGTGTTGGGACCTGGGCGATTGTTACGCTGCTGACGACGGGTAATTGAGCATTTAACTTGCCCTGTTGCTTTGGTAGTAGCACGCTTTAGTAAGATTGTCGTGCAGGGTAAGTGGAGAGAGTAATGGTTCATCTTGAGAGGATCTTAGGGCGTGGAAAGGGATAATGACGGTAATAAACATGTCTGATGACATGGATGAAAATGATATTGGCTTTGGGCGCTGAAATGTCTTTCCAAAGTATGAAAAAGGCCTGTGAAGCGTCTTATCGCAGTCATCCAGACTACTGACTGCAGGTTATTCGACGACCAAGTATCTGACATAAGTTATCCTCTGCGAACATGTCGGGAACAAGACCACGTCCCACGTAATGGCAACGCTTATTGCCAAGTTCAATAATGACGAACCTTTCAAGCGAGATACATTATCTCTGGTCACCTCAATTCCAAGGAAATGAGGTCACTTTGTCACTGCAAGATAACCGGCGACAGCGAGAAAGGGGAGATGTCCTTCGCTGCGACGGAGACGTGTCTGAAGGCGCAAGAGACGCGGGAACTTTAGTACTTTCTAAAACTTTCCATCAATGACGTCTTAATGCATGGTAAAAGTTTACACAGGTATTTGTACTATATCTTCGTGTATGTGCTATTGCTTGCAACTTTGCATGCACGCACACACGCACGCACGCACACACCCACACAAACGTGCGCGTACGTGCCTATACATATGTACATTTATACACAGACATAGACACACACACACGCACAAGCACGCACACACGCAACACAC
>NC_061820.1:16283499-16290999 GCF_019202785.1 Penaeus chinensis
GAAATTTATTATGTATGTCAATGAAATGTATGAAATGTGTCAAGTATGCTCGTTTTCTTTGGCTTAATTTGACAGGCATCCTGAAGGCACTGCTCGGACCTCCAGAATACCCATGTAAAATTGGCAGCGTAAAGTATACTTCCTGCTCCTCCCTTTGTGTAAAACATACACTGCCTCGGCATTTAGTTTTCAAGGCGCAATCACCAATCAACTTAATCCATTAAGCATCTTCATCACTATCTTACGACGCCATTCTCTTCGGCTTCTGTATTAGAAAGAGTAGAAAAAGTAGGCAGTGCGAGCATGCTGGGTCAAAGATTTGTTTTTTGAACTAAGAACTATCGCTGTTTGTGAGGCCTTCGTGAGACGGTGTCTTGAAAGAGCATCTGGACCGAGAGCTGTGTTGTCGGCTGGAGTCCAGACCCAAACTTAATCTAACACAGAGCTATTTTCCACACAAAGAACTCGGCAGGATCTGGCAAGCGGGGCTGGTGGTCACAAGGTACGGATTTGCGGCAGTGCACTTGAAAATACAGGACCAAAACCCTTGTTAGCCACGAGCGCAGTGCCGTGCGTAATCGGGGATAAAGTAGCGATATGGCTTTTCAATCAAGGAGATAGTAGTGTGAAATGTGAAATCAATGGGGACTGCCGTTAAATGCTATTGGCAGAGGGAGAGGAAGCGGGGATGAGGTTGAAGTAATTATACGAGCGAATAGTTATTAGTCACGAGCATAAAATGTGTACAGAAGATGGGTTTGGTAGTGAGTAGTGCATAAAGACAGAATAGCTTTTAACCATCTGTAAACTGTTTTAGGTCACGAGCGGAGGAAGCTAAAAGAACCGACCAGGTGCCAAGATTATGCTCTAGATTTAAAGGCACAAAAGTCACAAAGACCTTCGACGGAAAAGAGAATCCATACGAAAAAGCAAAACGAAAACAAGAATACATACTTGCATGCATCGTCGCTGTTGCAAGATCTTAGCAATGTTTGGACGGAGGTGCCAAGTATGCTGGCACATGACAATTTAAAACTAGACTAAAGTAAATGTCTTTGCATCTTTAGCATTACGTGTACGTGGAGAAAAAGAGAGAAAAAAAATCACTGTAAATATATTTCATTAAGGTTGTTGAAGAGACGTGATTGTTTTCCTTTTCCATTTTCCTCTCGACTTGGTCTTTTATTCCACCGCTATCGAAGCGAGAGATGGAGTATGGACTGCTAATTCCTGACAAAGACGCCTGCCGGAATCATGTTGCACTAATGGAGAGAGAGAGAGAGAGAGAGAGAGAGAGAGAGAGAGAGAGAGAGAGAGAGAGAGAGAGAGAGAGAGAGAGAGAGAGAGAGAGAGAGAGAGAGAGAGAGATAATGTCAGTGCCTTCTGGTGTCCCACTGCTGACATCAATCTGTCAGAGGTTCCTTGTTGGGAAACGCACGGTCTGATTGCACTCTTTGTAGATGGTAGCATGGGCGAAGGTTGAAGATGACCGGCTTGAGCAGAAGTATACCCAGGCAGCGGGTAGGCCCAGCAGGGTTCCTGGAGTGGTGGCCCCCCAGGAGGAGGCAGCGTCCAAGTGGGCCTGTGACTCGCTGAAGTGCTTGCATAGGTCAAAAGTCATGAGCGAAGGGGGCGTGGCTAAGTCAGCACGCCGCCCTAAATGGTCACCCACAGCGGTTAGAGGCCGTGACCTTGAAGGCATCTGGCCACTCAGAGATAGATAGATAGATAGAGTAAGCAAGAAAGAAAGAGATCGAAGGCCAGAACGAAAAACTAAATCCAAGCTAAGACGAATCAAATACGAAAAATCGAGAAGGCGTCACTTCTAAACACTCCCGACGGCCATCAGCAAACCGACGGAAATCGGCCACCCTTTCCCGCAGGAGCATTCGCCGGTGCTCTCAAGTGGCAGGCAGAAGGAGGACCGAGACGCTAAGTGGAAAGTGCTGATTGTTTATTTATAATTTTGTTCATATTTTGGGCAAAGGCTGGCCGTCACCAAAAGAAAAATCCTAATCTGCTTTACTATTCTTCTGCGTTTGTTGAAGAGTGATGGTGAAAATAACCTCAAAACATCTACAAGGTCTGTGTGTGTGAGAAAGAGAAAGAGAGAGAAAGAGAGAGAGAGAAGAGAGAGAGAGAGAGAGAGAGAGAGAGAGAGAGAGAGAGAGAGAGAGAGAGAGAGAGAGAGAGAGAGAGAGAGAGAGAGAGAGAAAGAGAGAGAGATAGAGATAGATTGAGAGAGAATGAGAAAGAGAAAAAGGAAAATAATTCCTTTCCCAAGACCTTCTTAGCTCTCCTCCTTCCGCCCGCTCGGAAGCAAGTGAAAATTCGAAACTCGAAACCCCGGGCTTCGCGAACCTTCGTGCCTTCCCATAATTCCTGAAAAAAAGGAGCAACAGCAGAACCAAAGCAAACGAGTTGGCTCCAAAGCACGTCTATTCTCGACTTTACCTGCCTAAGGTCCCCGGGCAAAGAGCTACGTGTGAACAGCATTGAGATTCGTAGAGAAAGCAGAATCATGAAATTGCGATATTTTGTTGCTGTTATTGTCACTCATAAAGTTTCTTGTTCTAATGTAAATGTTCCTGGAAATTATTATGGTTTGGTGAGACTTGGTTAAGGTAAATAAAGGATAGAATTAATAGATCAATTATATATTAAACTAGCCACAGTTATGCAACACAAAACATGCATATAAATTCAATTTATGAAAAGGAAGCTCTATGACAACTTTTACATAAAATTATCTTTAAAATTATAACCAGTTTTATACATATTTTACAAAAGTATTTTACACCATGCGCCTTTGCATTTAAATAATTTAAGATATTTCTTGAGACAGTCAAGTAACAAAATAGGAAAAGGATTATGAGGGACAGTGACAATGAGATGCTTTCTTTTCATTATTGCAATAATTATGAAAGAAGTTTTGATCCTGAGTTATTTATTCATAACTTATAGTGTTATTTGTGGGAAATGTCGCGACTTGATACAAACTGACGCAAAACCTGTTGCATCTAGCACTGGAAATTCTCGTACACAGAAGTGTTATATAAGGAGACTACAGCTTATGAACACTTTCTTGTTAATGCAAAGTCTTTCTCTTCTCTATCTCTGTTTTCTTTTTCTTTTTGTGTGTCTCCCTCTCCATTCATATTTATGCAAATAAATAGAAATTTTCATAAGGTTAGCATGTTTTGAATAATTAGCTTTTGAATAAATTACAAGAAAGGCTTACACTCCCTTACTCCAGAGACCATGCATATAAAAGTCTACAAACTGTTTCCAAACCCACATATTCCAGCAACGAAACAAAAGAAGAGCAATGGGAAATATTCTGAGTCATTGTATGCAGTAACATGATCATCATGTTATAATACAATAAAAAGAGTGTCATGCAGGTTCTCTGCATCGACTTGCAAACGGCGGGGTGACAAAACGGCTTCACAATCCCGCCACACCTGGTTTTCCTGCTCTGGTGTTGACGGCACTGAACTTTTGCTTATGTGACTGTCAGAACCTGTCGCGGGAATGCAGACCTTACGACGATGCCTGTTGTCTTATTTTCTTGAGAGGAATTGTTTTATATGATGTTCATATTCTCGTAATTTGTTTTACTGTAATGTCAGGATTCAAATAATAATCAGATTTATGAATTCTAAGGATTACCTCTCTCTCTCTCTCTCTCTCTCTTTCTCTCTGCTTTCCTTCTTTCCTATCCATCTCTCTCTATTTTCCATACACACACACACACTCCCACGTCACATCGATAGTAAATTTGACACAGTAAATAATACTATCATCAAGATTTAATGTATTTAAATAAAACAATTGCAAAAAGACGGAAAATCCACACGACGAAGTTACGAAGAGAAAATACTCAAGATCATGCGGGCGAGGAGGACGCGAGTGGGCGTGAGGCAGTGCCAAGTGCGGTTCCTTACTCAGCTGGCGACACGGGATTCGGAGTTTCGTAACTCGGATCTTATAGCTGCTTCGCTCGTCATGATATGTTTACTGTGTATGTATATATCATACATGCATATTGCACGCACACACACACACACACACGCGCACACACACACACACACACACACACACACACACACACACACACACACACACACATTTCGAAGTCACGATGTATTTCCGTCCCTTCCGCTGGTCTCCTCCCAAGGGCACATGATATTCATTCATTCAGCTTGGAGATAATGAACAGCTGTAAGCGCACACGTCCTCGATCGAGCCTGCAATCCGAGCATTAGAACTATTCTCTAAGGCAATATTAAAAGTTAATTACGACTAACCCCGCTTAGAATTCGTAAGGAAGTTGAGATAAGAATTTAACCAAGCTGTATCAAATTCAATAATAACCTTGTTCAAAATATATTTATTTTCCTATTTACTTTTGTTTCTATAATTCTTTACCTTTGCCGTTCATGAATAGACACGATCTATCTGCAAATATCTGGTGTACCCGGTTACTAACGATATCTAAGATTACATTTCAATTTGTTATCTTATCTAACTACGTACACTCGAACGTCATATTACATGAAAAATCATGAGTCAAACTGCCTTCCGAAATAAAACAGGCGTGGATGTGTTTTAAAACTTGCAGTGTGCTGTCTTGGTTGTCGTTCATCTTGCATCTCATTGTAATAATGTCTAACAGCTTTGATGTCTTGGCAGTCGGCCAATATTTTCGTTGAACAATGAATGGAGAAATTTTGCCGATTCTAATGCCGTTTTTTTTAAACTGCAGAACGGTTGAACAAGTGCTCCACACTGGTCAAAATTCGTTAAATCCGTAAAAGAAATTTTATTATGGGTGTGTTCATATAAACATCCCTAAACATTCATATACATACAGGCACATGGACGTTTATTTGATCTCCTTTAGAAATGTAGAATATCTTTACTCTGTACCTAAAATTATCTGATCCCTGTATAATAATGGATTTGTGTATATAATACGTGGAACTTGAACTAATGGATAAGTCCTTCATCCAAGATTGACATTATGGTGATAAAATGTATGACGTTACTTTAAAATGAAGCTGTCGAAGTTTCTTATTTATTTTTATAAGAATATATGTCCTGTATGGACTTTTTTTTGTCTCTTTCTGTCTGTCTCTCCTTCCATCCTTCGGTCACTCCTATCTCTCCCTACCTTTCTGTCTTTCTATCTCTCTTCCCCCTCCACCTTCCCTCTATTCCTCCCACCTGCTCTCTCTCTCTCTCTCTCTCTCTCTATATATATATATATATATGTGTGTGTGTGTGTGTGTGTGTGTGTGTGTGTGTGTGTGTGTGTGTGTGTGTGTGTGTGTGTGTGTGTGTGTGTGTGTGTGTGTGTGTGCATATACATACATACATATAAATATATATATATATACATATATGTATATACATATATATGTATATACATATATATATATATATATATATATATATATATATGACAGCCGCGATGGTCCAGTGGTGGTTAGAGCACTGGAATTCAATTCCTGCCGCGGCAGTTTTAAAAAATGCCTGCGCTCTAATTGCTGGCTTGAGCCTGATCTCTCGGCGAGAAAACGACATATTGCCTTGAGGAGTCAAACGCAGGTGTCGTAGGGGAAGTCGCCGCCGTGGTGATAGCGCACCGAACCGCGGTTGATTAGGAAGGGCAAGGGAGGTACTGACAAATAACCTCTCAACAGTGAATTGAGAGAGGCCTATGTCCTGCTTTAGCATAAATGTCTGTTGAAAAAAAATCTTTCTATTTATCTATCTATCTATATATATACACACACACATAATATTCATCTATATATCTGCCAGTCAATCTATATACCTATCTATCTGTCTATCTTTGGGTTCTGTTGCTTTGCACTGTTTCAGAATGGTGTGAGCAATGCATCACTCTCCGAAGTTTCTTTGCTGTTGTCTTTTTGCTTAATTACTTCTCATCACAAGACACTTTCCGAGATACAAGGTCTATAAACCAGTGGAAAAGTGACATTTCGAAGGTGTTACTTACATAAACCTTTATAACTAAGCTGAGAAAGTCCATGCAGCTTCGGTTCAACAACACTACTGAATACTGTTAGCAAGCCTGATAATGCAGTGTAAGTACGTTGCAGCAGTCTGGTTTCTTTTTGGGTTGTTTACGTACGTTTTTTATCCAAAGTGCTCACTCGTTTTAACCAACTTATATATAAAGTGTTACTCCCAATCTTGCCATTCATTCCTTGCTGTAAACAATAGCGCATGGGATCGTGAAGCGGCAACACCGTAATAAACGAAACACGTGCCAGACAACGTGGCGCCATATCACCAGGCAGGGCAGCCGTGCATCTTCGGAGAACTCGGTGCAAACAGGAAGTATGTTGACTGATAATTTGGGATTCCTTAGTTAATCAATGAGGATAGTGACTTGTAATTCTTGACACGGGGAATGAAATACACTCTTTCGTTGTTCCAAATATGCATAAGCACATCTCTTATTTCTCTCTCTTTATTTGTCACATGAACATTGCTAGCAGAGACAACGAAACCGAGCACGTATTTTCCCCCCGTGAGTCTTAGTTGTTGCTAGCAAACAAGCTTCCACGTGGTTGGAGCGTGTTCAGGGCAGCGAAGCCCAGCGCCTTGAGTACAAAGAATCCGAGACAGCTAGAGGTGTTCACGTGACGCTTTCACTTGGGAAACACGTGTACCTCTCCCCCTACATTTTTGTTGGGTCTGTGTTGTGGTTACTGGCCATTAGCTTACAAGAGGAGTCGTCCAACTCCTGTGAACTCGCAGTAGTTTTTTCTTCGGGAACCGTAAACAGAACTATGAACCAGCATGAATCACTCTGGTTTATGTTAAAAGAAATATGAAAAAAAACTTTTGTCGGTGTATACAGTACATTCAAATTCAAGTGTGGATATTTCGAGTGCAGTTCTTTTTACAGCCGATAACACAGATGTAAGGGTTAAGGTCAACCTGATAGCATGCTTTACTGGCGTTTTTCACACATTTCCCTTCGTCCCTTTAGTAGATCAGTTTAAAAAATATTTTCAGCGGCTAGATATTCCACGTCTGTAAAAAGAGTAGCATAGGTTAATTCTCTCCTGTTGTGCTTTGCGGGATCCGCGACTTCACTTCATAACGTTCAGTAACACCCAATAAATCGGCGCTAAGACACGAGGGCAGAACTTGTAGCGCACAGTGCCTCCAACTGCCAAAAATCTATGCTTAGATACCAGGCCACGAGAGCGAGCGTGATGTTAACTTCTTGAAAAGCGGCGATAAGGCGGCCTTCGTCGGGACTGATGAGCGCTGCTGCTGCGCGATGTAGGCTGTTTTATATATATAAATATGGGTGTGTGTGTGTGCGTGTGTGTGTTCTTGTGTGTGTGTGTGTGTGTGTGTGTGTGTGTGTGTGTGTGTGTGTGTGTGTGTGTGTGTGTGTGTGTGTGTGTGTGTGTGTGTGTGTGTGTGTGTGTGTGTGTGTTCACGCGTGTC
>NC_061820.1:16293499-16295999 GCF_019202785.1 Penaeus chinensis
TTCTTTTCAATCAGGGAATTCACACCCTCTGTTTTGTTTTAGATCCCGAGATGAAGAAGCACGGAGGGATGTGAACGCGGTGCTTCTCACGAGCTACAGGAGGGCGTCGCCGAAGTTGCGCTGCAGGTACTGTTATACGTGTTAGATGTTTGGTTCACTGTTTATGTTTCCTCATTTAAAGTATTTCTTCGTCATACCTGAATAATACTAATACATGTAATATTGATTTCATAACGCGTGTGTAAAAAATCGTATGTATTAATCCATCTACTAATATTGTACTTGTTTTTTAGCACATTATTCTGGTTTGTTTGTTAATTGTTTATAATATGGTCTTATAAACAAATCAGGAATAAACTGTTTCCTTGTTTACTAAATTATCCCACTATATCACATTCTTGACTACCATTTACTTTAAATCGGTGTCCTCGTAGATATAAGAATACTTCATTAAATAATATTATGCAAGACATGAGAGTTAATGCAAAGGTCAACTCGCGGGTCAGAGAGTGCGGTCCCGGCGAAGCCAGACTCAAGGTCACCAAACGTTGCTACGCACAGCGTCCGTGGCCGCCCGCCCGCCAGGCGCAGGCGGTGCCAAGCTAGACCGCAGTCTCTGTCGCGGCCGTTCTCTCACGTCCTAAATCCTCATCCATCTCTACTCACTAGACTAGTGTGGGTGAAAGCATGATCTGCAGGAGGTGCTGCAGGAGAAGGAGGGATGACTGTGTTACATGGTGTTCAGGGGCACCAGGTGGAGGTGGAGGATGCAGGTGAACAGGTGAGTATGGCGAGGGAGGGCCATGCCATGGGAAGCTGAGGAGGGGCAATTGATTCCAGTAATGATCACCGAGGGTCTTTCATTTTCATTCTCGCGTCGAGACGCCACACAATCACATCTAATGCGTCATTAGTTGCAGCAGATAACTTCATTTCCCTAAGAACCTTTTTTTGTTATTTTCACCCAGCAGCACTATACACATTACAGCTTTGACCTTTGTCCGTGACCTTTCTTCCGTGACCAAAGTTAGGCGGGCGGGCATCGGGGGTAGGGTAAGGGCTGGTGGCTCAGGTAATCGTAACAACGCTATATTTATCGCAGGTGGAAGGGAGAGCGCACGTGACGTACTGCCTGACGCCAGCGGAGGGGGCGGGGCCATCGTCTGGCAGGGTGGAGCCAGAGCAGGAGGAGCGAGAGCGTGCCCCGTCTACCTCCGTCGTTGCACACTGCTGTAACGCCGTTGCCATCTGGTGCGATGCCCCTACGACCGCCGCCTACGCGCTCATAGGCCTATCACGATGCTGGTGGCAGTATACGGTGACGTCATCCTCTGCGGGAGACAACATGGGTGACGCAATGCAAGAAGGCGTGGCGACTGAGATAAAGGGCGGGGCCAAACCTGGGGTTACCGAGGTCGGTTGGCCTCTACCATGCAGTCTGTCCTCTCTTCTCGCCATGAACTGCCGGGCCCGGGCGGAGGGCCTCGCTCGCCGCCTGCAAACAAGCCTTCGCGTGGGGTCAGGAGGCTCGGTGGCCCTCGAGCAGACGTCCTTGGTGACGCCGGGCCCGGAGGACCACTATGCGTCCATGGAGTGCCGCCATGCCTCGCTGGACGACCCCCAGTTGGACCCGGTGGACGACCCGAACCTCCGCCCCATTCACGTGGTGACGTCAGAGCCCTCCCTACGCCTCTGCCTCCCGTCCCCGCCCGCATTGCCCAACGTGGCTGAGCAGGACTCGGACGTCTATTATGACTTCGACCTTGCAGCCCGGAAGACGCACCTGAGGATGAGGAAAAGGAATGCGATAACGTGATAAAAAGATACGAGAGACCCGAGAGCGGATGCGCTACGTCCTGTCACTTCGCCTGTTATGTTTGACGACGAGTGCGAGGACGAGGGCGAAGAGAAGCGAAAGGATCAAGAGGAACACACTCGCTCGCCGGAGGTCAACATGTGCACCTCGGAGGCCGAACTCCGCGTCATGAGGCAAATACTGACGTCCGCCTCCCTGACGGACGTCCTCTCGCCGACGGACAGGATGCCAGAGACAGACGCCAAAGGCATGTGTGATGATTCCAGCAGATACCAAAGTGCAAACGGCACAGAAAAGTGCGTGTGTGGGACGTGCCGCTTCGATGACGAGGGCGAGTGTGGGTGTTCCTCGGGGCACCTGGAGACCCATTACATTGTAACTCACACGTGGGGAGAGCCAGAAGAATCGTGTGCAGATGAGATCCCAGAGGGCGCTGCTATGCCTGGAGACAGTTACGTCTCGCTATCAATGCAAGGAACATCGCCAGTAGCCAACACAGACCCACGTTGGTGCCACCCCGGGTCGGGCACTCTGCCGGCAGTGCCACATCCACCAGCTGATCAACGCGCGGTGGACAAAACAAATATAGGCAGTGGCGACAGTGATGGTGCTGGATGGGACAGATATGATGCAAGGAGTGATATGTATAGACATAGTGAGGCGGTAATGATCAAGGATAAGGGA
>NC_061820.1:16310999-16320999 GCF_019202785.1 Penaeus chinensis
AAGTGAGACAACATTCAGGCAGGTGTCATGGGAGTGCCTGATGTCTGGCTTAGACCAGGTTTTCGGGTCCTCGAGGTCGGCGGCTTTCGCAATTTTTCGGATGCGGACCGACCTGTCTACTTTCAGTCGTTCCTGTGATCAAAAGGTGCTCTACAAATGTTGTTAGTAGGACTGACGGTAATGCTATGATTGGCACAATAATAGAATGCTAAAATTGAGAAGTATAATATTTTACCAATTAAATTTACCTGAAATATCAATTTCTAACATCTTTTGCTTAAATGTTCACACAAATACAGACACACCCAAACAAACATCTGCACACACACATGCACGCACACAAGTAAATTGTCACTTATTTGTTCATTTACATGACCGCGTGATAGGAAGGCCGTCATGGTATCTTAAATATTTCCCAGTAAACAGAAATATTGGTATATGCACAAATTACGCCAAAACTGAATTAACTGTTCTCTTGCTTTTAAGATGATGTGCTGACTGCAAAGGGACAGAAGGCCCGCCAGTCGCCCCATTGCTCCTCGGGGCCCGCTCACGAACCTGCCTCTGCCAGAGATTTTCACCGGCACTACATCGTCACTTCACCACACAGTCACGTCACCACCACGCGCGACCCACCACGGAATCATGACTTCATCGCAAACGAACTCAGCACCACAAGTCAGGCTGACTGCTGAACATAATACGCTTCACAGATCGCTCGCGCTGCACACGAATTCCCTCCTCAAATCAAATCCTCTACGTTATGCTGCTGAGGCGCCGCGGTCTCCGACGCCGCCCCTCTTCCCGCCGGCGGTGCGTTGCCTCCCGCGGCCTCCTGCCGCTGGCTACTCCGCCTCGGCCTTCTTCGTGACTTCGCCTTGCTGCAGGGGCGTAGGCTGCTCCCGAGACAAGATATGCATATATGTAAATACGATAGAGGGAGCAGTCTTGCTGGTTCTACAGGATTGTTAGTTAGGCAACGGCTAATGGTTGGTGTTGATACGTCTGCATTATGTTTATATTTATTTATTTTTTCAAAACAGATAGTCGATTAAGATAATGAACATGTTTTGGAATATAATTTAGGAGTAACGATTTCATTCACTAATACACATGCACACACACACACACACACACACACACACACACACACACACACACACACACACACACACACACACACACACACACACACACACACACACACACACACACACACACACACACACACGTGTATATACAAGCATATTTATAATCGTATTCATTATGTCTACATGCATATATTTACATTTATACACACTATTGTAACTAGAGATATATACCGTATATTTCATTTCCCTTATGTGAAGTCAGCGAGGGGAAAACAAGCAAGTGTCCAACACCCATATTATAAAAGTGTGTCGGAAGAACTTCAAGTGCGGATATGATTCTGTTTCTTCCGTTCAGATGAGCTTACGAAGCTCTTTGGTGGAAGAGTAACTTCATGTGCTAGCCAAAAGAGTGCCAAAGTGATGAAAAGCTTCTCGTTCGCCTTTTTTAATGTAAGTCGTGTTCAGAGTCCTCATTCAAGTAAGTCATAGAAATTTAGAAAGTCACACACTAAATTAATTGCCTTAACAACTGTTTTCCAGCTGCAAATATCTAACACTTTCACCAAACGTAAGCATTTCATAAGCAATCACAGACCTTTTAGCAACTAATATAGAGCAAGCACATAAGCTGAAGGGGCAAGCGAGGAGAAGGACACAAAAGGTGACACAGGAACTCTGGGACAGCCAGTGGAAGGCAGAGGTACCGGCGTCAAGCAGTGGGGCGTAACACGTGTGATGACGCCAGGCAGAGAGACGTCCCAAAGCCAGGTCTGACTGTCGCGACCCCAACAGGAGGAGGTCTGCCAGATAGGAAGAGGCAGAACATTTTGTCTGAATGCTTGAAGTACTGAAGAGCATCTCTTCGACCAGGAAGGCTCGAGAATCCAGGTGGCTGTTTTAGGAATGAAATATTCCCGGTAGAGGGTGTCATGTCATCTGAGCTTAGTGTTCACTCACGTCATTTCGTTCGGCTTTGACCTACGACTGCCTGTAATATTCAGTTTGCACAACACTTTTGTCCTGTACAAATAAATAAAATGATAATAAATTTTATCGGTACCCCAATATTTTCAGGGCGTTAACTTATTGTTGAACATTTAAAGTATTATGCAATAGCCGTTCGGCTTCAGGTAATTTCTAGAACAAAAACATAAATATCGCCCTGTTATTAGAGTTCTATTAGCTAGTTCTGTAAATAAACATCAAGAGTCGTAACTCAATTTTCGTGTCAAATATATCGTTCAAAATGTATAGTAAGAGGTTATTGTACTGCTTTATAGATCTGTTTGCGGTATCGTGGGCAAAAGATACATTAAGTGAACCTGGTTTAACGTTGTATAAAGTCACAAATATTATTTTTGAAACTGTATAGTATTTTAACATCTTGAGATTATGACGTCAGAAGTGTTCCTACCTCATGGCCTTGGAGAAGCCATTTCTCTGACGTCGACGATCTTTTGAAGTCTATACAACAAATAATTACAGTGATTTTATGTTACGTCACTGATTTCGTATTATAGTTCTGATGTAACAATGGTGTTCTGACATGGCAGCGATATTTTTGCGCCTATTGCTGTGCCGCCATTGTTTTCTGTCTCCACATGAATGTATGGAGTCATTACAATAATTCGATGTAAGATTTGACATTACGTTTTTGTCCTGAAGTCATAACACCATCCATTCGTCAGAAATTAGTATGCTAATGCTGCGTCACAATGTATTTACTCAGTAAGTCTTACGTCGCTGCAATGGTCTGACGTCACAACAAAGTGAAGGCGTCACTCAAAAACTTATATACTGTTCACAGCTGTCAAGTCACAACGTCCAGATGTCAAACCTTCTCCTCTTCTTCATGCTGTAAAAGGTCACTTAGAGCAATACTTTAATGCCAATTCCTTGATGAAGTTAATGTATACAAAATACTCTGTTGGTTTTAATATATAAGTATGTATATTCATATATATATATATATATATATATATATATATATATATATATATAAACACACATACACACACACACACACACACATACATATATATATATAGATATACACACACACGCACATACATACATATATATGTATATATATATACATATATATGAATTATGTATGTATGTATATATATGTATACACACATACATACCTATATATGTATGTATATATGTACATTTGTCATTATGACGCAGATGCATATATACATAAGTATATATACATATACATACGTATACATATATCTATATGCATATATATATATATATATATATATATATATATATATATATATATTTGTGTGTGTGCGTGCGTATGTATATATATAAATATATAACATTTATGTATATATAATATATATATACAAATACGCACACACACACACTCATACAGACACACACACACACACACACATATATATATATATACATATATATGTATATATATATATATATATATATATATATATATATATATATATATATATATGTTTATCGATCTGTTAAAGATTCCCACTAGGGCAGGCCTTGGTGGATTCCGACCTTTAAGTACTCCTTATATAAGGCTTATATTTAGTTGCAGGGCCTTGTATATCGCACTACTTATTGGGTGAGGCCGATAACTGAAAAATAAACAATGAAAGTGTAAAGTACTTGGGCTGTATATATGTCATTAGTTCTCATTGGGTTTTAAGTAAAAGGTAGTGTGGTAGCATTGTGGGTAACACTGCTGTAAATCAAAATATGTATACATCGGAACTTTTCCTTTTTAATAACGATAAATGCTTATTTTGTATAAACTATTTAGTAATGGACTGTATAACAGTTTAATTATGAACATTGGATATTTAGAAGCAGCGTGTATGATAAGAATATGTTGAGGCTTGTTGCAATATTATGATTGATGTTATATAGTTCACTTGATAGTGTCTAATGATAATATTATTATGATATATGTTATACAAATTAGAGAGAGATAACATATGGACGTTAGGTGTCTACGTGTTCAACATTATAAACCAAGATTTGCTAGGAAATAAGAATATGGCAATTACGGTGGAAGAGATGAGGAGCGGGATTCTGTGGAAGACTTCCGATAAACTTTAAATAGCACAAAAGATATATTATAACAGAACTCTTCCATCAAAATCCCGTTCTCTATAAACGTCTGTGATCAATAACGCGAGCGAAAACGGAAGAGTTGTACGTTTTCTTTTACAATTCAGCTTTTCTCCTGGGTTAAAGAAAACGAATTAAGTCCGGGACGAGATGCGAGTAGGGGAAACTGCAGCTGATTTTGAGTTATGTAAAGATCTTTTCCAAAGAAAAATAAAATAAAATAATAAATATAGATATATGAATATATATTAAGTCCAACATTTTATCGAAAATGGATGGCCAAATAAAATGATGAATGTGTGCTTTGTTTTACTTGTCTTACGGGTTTCATATGACATAAATAGATCTCCTATGTGTATAAACTGAACATAATGTGAACGACCATTATAGTAACCACTTAAGGCATATGATCTATGTATGCACACACACACACACACACACACATATAGGCATATATGTATATATATATGTATATATATATGTATATGTGTGTGTGTGTGTGTGTGTGTGTGTGTGTGTGTGTGTGTGTGTGTGTATGTGTGTGTGTGTGTGTGTGTGGTGTATGCGTGTGTGCGTGCTTGTGTGCGTGTGTATGTGTGTGTGTGTGTGTGTGTGTGTGTGTGTGTGCATAAATACACACACTTGAAGACTAGTGCGACAGAATTTAACCTTAAAATCTTAAATAGATGTCAACATTGACCAAATCAACAAACAATTTACTGACACAATAAAGGAAGCTGCACTTGAAGTAGGCGGTAAGAATATCAAACAAAGTTCCAGCAAGCTCTCGGTATAAACTAAAGAGCTTATGCAAAGACGTAGGACCATGGAAGTATCGTCAAACAGGGACAAGATAGAATTAGCTGAACTAACGAAGACCATAATTAAAAAGAAGAGAGAAAATGTACAGAAATTCAATACTCAAATAATAAATGAAACAGTGATCTCAGGTACCAGCATGAAAAGAGCTAAAAGGAGAGAGAGGGAGAAATCAAATGTATGCAATAAAGAAACCAAACGGAGAAGTGACATAAAATAAGAATTAAATCATAAGGGTAGTGGAAGACTTTTAATTTGTTATACAACTCAAATGAACAAACGCGGGTAGAAGCGAACGCGTTACCGCAACTAGAAACGTACCTAACACCACAACAGAAGAAATAAAAAGAGCGCTTAAAGGCATGAAGAGCGGGAAAACACCAGGTGAAGACGGAATTAGTATAGACCTTAATAGATGTAGGAGAATTTGCAATAGTGAAACTAGCAAAATGCCTTCTAACCGGAAAAAAAACTTCGAAAGCCTGGAAAATGCAACAATTATTTTGATACATAAAGAGGGGGATAGAAAGGATCTAAAAATATTACCGACCCATAAGCCTCCTCTCAGTTACTTACAAACTGTTCACAAGTCATCACAACACGCATCTCTGACAGTCTGGATTCTAAACAGCTTGGCAAACAGGCATATGCGTGTTTGGAAATATATATATATATATATATATATATATATATATATATATATATATCTGCGTGCATACATATATATAAATGTATATATAAATATACATATATATAAATGTATATATAAATATACACACACACACACACACACACATATATATATATATATATATATATATATATATATATATATAGATAGACCGATACACACACACACACACACACACACACACACACACACACACACACACACACATATATATATATAATATATATAAATATATATATATATATATATATATATATATATATATATATATATATATATATAATAAGTCATGTTTATACAACCAGCCTCACTAATTTTTTAAAGATTATCCAGACAAAAGTTCATTTGATCAAACTAAACAACAAACGCCAACTCCGACTTGCCGCACATGGAGATTACTTCAGACGTTATCTACGCCCTAGTGGAAAAAGTGAGGACCTGAGAGCAATTATGAAACACCATTCACAAATATCAAGAAAGATGAAAGCTAAAAATAGCAATAATGGATGAAATCAACAAGAAACTTTGCCTTTCATGGGAGGTACAATCGTACGGCTGGCAAAGCTGTTTCACGATCGCCAATAATTTACTCAATTTCATTCATAGTATTTTCTTCCTCTCATCTTTAGTTTTTAGCAGTCCATGATTACATTCCTCGTACGTTACTGATCTGCTAATAGCGGTATATATGCCATTAGAAAGAATATTGTCGGATTTTCGGTTTCTGTTGAAATATGTAGTATCGTCAAGGTTGCATGATGTATGATTATTAATAAAATTAGAGAATTGTTTTTTTCTGTTTCTTTTTTTAATTTCAATCGATATGCGATGATAGATTCCACGACTGTCTTCGGTGCGTAGTTCATCCATGTTATTGTAGACCCTTTGGTCCTATCAAGGACGATGTTTTTCCACGGAGGGAGACTGCATAGAGTGACCAATCCCGCTCTGTAGCTGAACAGCGCTCGACTTGGCTGTCTTGGGATCCCTGTATAGAGAAGCCTAGTGTGAACATTGCTTAACCATGCAAACGCTTACACTTATTTCTGACGGGAAGTGCAAGCATTTGCATTTGGCTTGCTTGACCCCATTAAACTTCTCGAAAAAAGTCCAAACACCCAGCTTGCCAACAAACAGCCTGATAATGTAATGATACAATTACTTTCGCAATGGGCGTTGTACTATAAGGGTCGTAAAAAAAAAAAAAAAAAAAAATCATTTATTTATTTATAAAGGTTATGAATAACTAGAACATTGTTTTTACACATTTTAGAGCACTATATTGTTGTCTTCTACTTTAGCAGTGGCGTGCAGAGGTCTAGTGATAGTTTGCCCAATACATTCAAGTATGAAGCCTAGTACTGAGAAATATCATGAGAAAGCGATATATTTTGAATGTGTAAGCACAGGTATAATATGAAATAAACACTGTATTCGAGATAAATATACATTTCAAAATTACTTTCTTATTTCCCTCTCAGATTAGATCCTGTATCCTGTCGTCAATAAGACTCCAGTATGATCTGTTTCAAGTTTTGATGCCAAATTACATCACGTAGGATCTATCCTCTCCTGGCCTCTTCGTAGTTTACCATATGAGGTTTCTTTGCATTCTAATATGAATAATATGTTGCTATGTTGTTTATATTGTATTTTATTATGCATAGTAATTTTAAGTACATTTTTTAAAAGTATCAGTTTACATAATCCTTTATTCAAATACTGAAGAAATGCTTTATGAATAACACAAACAATGCAATACAATACTTAGAATACATTTTTAGCAACTGTATGACCCTCACACCCAGTCCCTATATATACAGATAAAGGAGTATAATCCGCAGTTGTTTAAAATTGAAAAGAAACAAAACAAAAGATAGTTATATCTGCACACCGCCACAACAAATTAAAACTGCAGAACTCATGGTACCTATAAGGTAGATAACACCACTATTGTGTCAATAAATATCCTGGTTGGCAATGCCCAGCTAAGCCTCGACTTGTTATTTCTTTAAATGTCAATATGGATTCTTTATTCTTCTGTCTTTTCCATTATTTATCAATTTTGTCATTTTAACCAAAATTATAATAAGAAAACAATCACAAAAGTTGTTGCCTAGTTGTTGCACTAAGAAAAAGGCTAACTTCTTAGAACAAATTTGGCAAAACAGCTATTACCAGCAACGGTGAAAAAGCACGTGAAAGCCTACAGTGCTACAATTAGGAACACGAAGAAAGAGAAAGAATGAGAATTAGAATGAGAATGAGAACGAAATAGAGAGAGTGAGAATGAGAGTAAGAATAAGAGTAAGAATAAGAATAAGAATGAGAGGAAGAGGAAGGGTAAGAGTGAGATTGAGAGTAAGAGTAAGATTAAGAGTGAGAGTGAGAGTAAGAGTGAGTGGGAAATTGTGAGTGAGAGTGAGAACAACAGTGAGATTGAGATTCAGAGTAAGAGTTAGAGAGAGAGAGAGAGAGAGAGAGAGAGAGAGAGAGAGAGAGAGAGAGAGAGAGAGAGAGAGAGAGAGAGAGAGAGAGAGAGAGAGAGAGAGAAACAAATATACTAATGCTGATAATGATGATAATAGAAATCATGAGTATTATAACAATGATAATAGTAATGATGATAATAATAATGGAAGCGATAGCAGTACCAACAACGTTTACTAATGATGATATTGTTAAGGTTAGCAATAATAATAATAAAACATATAACCAAGAGAACGGTGATGATATAAAAATGACATTGAAAATGAAAGTAATAACAACAGTGATAGTAATAATGACAATGAAAAACTACTATATGTAAAAATATTTATCAATAGTCCGCCCTTAAATATATTTTTGATTTCGATAGAAAATCAGCTTTAGCTTTTACAGGGTACACTCAAGAATTGCTTACACGAGGTTCTTATGATTTTGTTGTAATTTGGTTTCAAGAACAAAAAGTGTTGGTTCAGTTAATAGAAAAAATGCACTTTTTAAAAACTGATTAGGCAAACTCTAAGGAGTTGCTTTGTAACCAGGACTACAGTAATGTTTTACTTGCAAACAGGGATAATATTTAATCGTAAAGTATTCTCATTGTACAATGCTTTCGCACGCGCGCGCACACACACACACACACACACACACACACACACACACACACACACACACACACACACACACACACAAACACACACACACACACACAGACGTTAACAATGCTTTCTGGCGTGAGACTCCGCTCATGGGACCAGACTTTGATTATGATAGAGAACACCCTTTCCACAGGGAAGGAAATACAAATCCAAGGGCAGGTTTGAGATCCGGAACGGAAAGATAAACAAATAAACAGTAAAAGGCAAAATTAGATATTCTGATTAAGTTTACTATTTGTCATGGAAATTCTGTTCATTAGCTAATTATCTCTCTCTCTCTCTCTCAATCTCTCTCTCTCTCTCTCTCTCTCCCTCTCTGTCTCTCTCTCTCAATCTCTCTCTCTCTCTCTCTCTCTCTCTCTCTCTCTCTCTCTCCCTCTCTCTCTCTCTCAGTCACACACACTCTCTCTCAGGTATATTACAGCAATGCAGGACGTTGTTTCAACAGAAGGATCAACAGATTCACATTATTCAACGTTGCGACACACACACACACACATGTGTGTGTGTGTGTTTGGCTGACTGATTGTTTTACACACACACACACACGTTTATATATATATATATATATATATATATATATATATATATATATATATATATATATGTGTGTGTGTGTGTGTGTGTGTGTGTGTGTGTGTGTTTGTGTGTAAAACAACCAGTCAGCCAATCACACACACATACACACACACACACACAAACACACACACACACAGACACACACACACACATATATGTGTATATATGTGTGTGTGAGTGCCGCGATAGTCCAGTGGTTAGTGCACTAGTGCACTAACCACCATTCCCCGTCGCAGCGGTTGTAAAAAATGCCTGCGCTCTGACTGCTGGCTCGAGCCCGAGAAAACGACATATCGCCTAGAGAAGTCAAACGCAGGTGTCGTAGGGGAAGTCCCCGCCGTGGCACAAGCGTTAGCGCGCCGAACCGCGGCCTATGTCCTGCAGTGGAATGAATGGCTGTATAAAAAAAATATATATATATATATGTGTGTATGTGTGTTTGTATGTACATATATACGTAAGCAAAAGATATAAACATATATTCAAGAAGCTGGCGAGGCGGAGACCGATGAAGCAAACGGCATGTGTGATTTACCTCTCTCGGACCCAAAGGGAAAAACAACCTG